>NW_022103904.1:8847758-8853828 GCF_000313985.2 Echinops telfairi
AAAGGGCAACAGAGGATGATGTAAGATATGAAAATAATAATCTATAACTTATCAAAGGTTCATGAGGGAGGGTTCTGGGGGAGGGAGGGGGGAAAACGAGGAGCTGAAATCAAGGTTTCAAGTAGAAAGAAACTACTTTCAAAATGATGATGGTGGCATATGTACAAATGTGCTTGACACAGTGGATGAATGTATGGATTGTGATAAGAGATGTAAGAGTCCCCAATTAAAGTTTTTAATAATAATATAAAACACATGTATAGGCTATTTGTTTTTCTGCTTTCACAAACCATCTCTTTTTGTCTTTTATTTCCCTATTTGGGTATTTATACCTTTCTTATTGATTGGTAAATAATATTCTACCATGCGTTTTGCAATTATATTCTAATTTTAAAATATTAATAAGGGAAGATGTATCAGTAGTTTTATAATTCCTGCCTTAGGGTGCTACTGTAAAATAATGTGATAATGATATTGGTATTTTCAGTTTTATATTTATATCTTCAATTACATTGGAATTGATATGGTTAATGTTATAAATTAGAGAATTAAATTAATATTTTTCAAAATAGCTTACCAGGTGTCTCAACACCTTTTATTTATTAAGTATATCTTCTCTTTACTTGCTTAAATTCTATCATCTATCTATCTATCTATCTATCTATCTATCTATCTATCTATCTATCTACCTATTTCTCTATCTATATCAGGCTAAAACGTGATAGACCAATTTTATATGACTTTTCTATTTGTGGTCTTGTAATTCCCAGGTGGAATTATGCATATAAGACACTCTTGGCTCACCAAATGGATTGAACAGCTTGCTAACTATGTAAACAAAGTACATGGACATTTAATGAAGGAATTGGCTGGTTTTGCCTCCCCTAGATGTAAAAGGAGACATTTCATTACCACCAAGAAACAGAGCTAGGAGGGGAGTATATCCTTTGAACCTGGAACTCATACAATTAATAATTTCCTGGACCCAGAAGACACACACACTGAGAGAGAGAGAGAGAGACACACACACACAAAGAGAGAGTGAGAGAGAGAGAGAGAGAGTGAGCGAGAGAGAGAACCCCCAGAGATGGTAAGAGATGAAAAGTAGTGGCAGAGAAAGAGTGGCAGCAGAGGTAACAGAATCAGGAGATGGACAGGAATCAGTGCTCTGGGCTTCTGGTTTCTCAGAGCCAAAAAGCTGAGCAACTTCATGTAGAAGCACGTAGCGGCTTGCTGGCAAATTGGAATGCTATTCAGTGCTTGGTAGTACTAGGCTTGACCCACAGCACTAGGGAGCTGTGTATTTTCAGGCTGAACATTGCTGTTGGAGTGGGGTGCCTCTGAGCATTTATCACTGGGGCTAAGAGTTTTTTTTAACACTTCCTGAACAGAGGCTACCTATAGGGTCAAGGGCTCAATGACCAGGGAAAGGCTTGCTGGTGACCATAGCTGAGAAGCTGTCCTGTCCCAAGAACTGTGTCTTGGATCAAGCCAAATTACTTCTTGATATAAAGCTCTTTGTTATACATGTATATGTCACTGGATTTGTTTCTCTAGTCAACCCGGCCTAACACGGGCTGATAATGGTATTATCTCTCTCCACTTAGTGAAGATTGAGGCGGGGAGAGGTACCCATCACACCACCATTTTCCCACATTAATTTGAATCTATTTTGATTTTCTCCCAGGAGACTCAGTTTTATTTATTTGATTTGATATTCAGCATTATACTAGTTTTAATTGCCTTCATTTCATGTGTCAAGTCTTCCTATAGTAAGTTTTCTCATACCTCTACTTATTCACTGACAATGATTTTGATGTTCATATCTATTATCTATCCAAGTAAATTTAGAATTATGTGATCACCGAGTCTTTACCCACAAATGAAAGTGTTGTTTTCCTACCTTCTCCTCTTCCTCCTCTTCCTCCTCCTCCTCCTCCTCACTGTCATTCTGGTGGCCATTTGTCTGAATTTATCTTAAATGCTAAGAATGACGAGAGGAGTATTGCCACAACCACAATACCTTGCCTTCTCTTACTGGAACATGGTATAATTGGGATTGATTCAAATAGCCTTTTTACGTTAATGACTGATTTGTTGTTTTTTCCCTATTGGTCTTACCAACTGCTGCTACATGTATGCCTCAATAGTTTATAACTCTTAGAATCACTGCAAGCATGGTGTTTTTTGTCCTTAAAAGTAGCTCGTAGGTTGTCACTGATACTTAAGAAAGCAAACTGCTCGGCTCACACATGTGCTTGTAGCCTATATGTGGTTTTTATTTTGTTTTGTTTTCTATAAGGGAGTTTCAGAAAGTTCATGGAAAAATGGAATGAAAAGAAAATGGAATGTTCCATGAATTTTTTTGAAGCTGCTTCATATTTCAAGTTAATTGAAAACATTTTTTAATGAGTTTATACCACTAACCCAGAGTTCCAGATTCTGTTATAAACAAGAGGATTTTGCAAGCCTGGGTCTCCCTTTCCCACCTGGAAATGCCCAGCAGGGCTCCCCAGCAGCTGTTCTTGGTCAGTGGAGCACGCAGGCTCCCAGGATGCACAGACTGTTCATTGACTCTTCTTGTTTCCTGGACGGAGGGCTTCCGTGCCAGTTACCATTTATCTGTCGACAGAGACAGATAGCTGCTGTCAAATCAACTCTGACTCATCACGACCAACAGGGTGAAAAGTTGCTTGGTCCTGCACCGTCTTCACCATCTCTGGCATGTTTGCCTCCATCATGGCCACCGTGCCAATCCATCTCACCAAGGATCTCCTTCACCCTCACGGGCCATCCATTTCACCAAACACATTGGTCTCCGTAGGTCATTAATACGTCCTACACTCATGTCCAACGCAAGCTGGTCAAACAATCTTTTGTTTTGATGCCTATGTTTGTTTGTTTTTTAATTATTTTATTGGGGGCTCGTACAATTCTCATCACAATCCATACATACATCCATTGTGTCAAGCACATATGTACATTCGCTGCCCTCCTCATTGTCAAAACATTTGCCCTCCACCTCAGCCCTCAATATCAGTTGCTCATTTCCCCCCTCCCTCCGCTACCTCATGAACCCTTCATAATTCACAACTTATTATAGTTTTGTCATAAGTTACACTGTCCGATGTCTCCCCCCGCCCTCTTCTCTGCTGGCCCTCCCCCAGGGAGGAGGCAATACCTAGATTCTTGTAATCGGTTCCCCTTTCCACCCCACATTCCCTTCACTCTCCGGGCCTCGCTCCTTTCACCACTGGTCCTGAAGGAGTCATCTGTCCTGGATTCCCTGTGTTTCCAGTTGCTATCTGTACCAATGTACACCCTCTGGTCTAGCCAGATTTGTAAGGTAGACTTGGGATCATGATAATAGTGGGGGGGAGGAAGCATTTAAGAACTAGAGGAAAGTTATTTTCATCGTTGCTACCCTGCACCCTGATTGGCTCGTCTCCTCCTCTCAACCCTTCAGTGAGGGGGGGTCCAGTTGCCTACCAATGGGCTTTGAGTCTCCACTCTGCACTCACCCACCTATACAATTGATATTTTTTGTTCTTTGATGCCTGATACCTGATCCCTTTGACAGCTTGTGGTCATGCAAGCTGTTGTACTTCTTCCATGTGGGCTTTGTTGCTTCTGAGCTAGTTGGCCACTTATTTATCTTCAAGCCTTTAAGATCCCAGGTGCTTTATCTTTTGATAGACTGGCACCATCAGCTTTCTTCACCACCTTTGCTTTTGTTCACATTTTTCTTCAGCAATCGTGTTGGGAAGGTGTGATGCCTACGTTTTTATTGACTCATTTTTGGAGGTAAATTGTTTGTGGTCTGCCTTAGTCTGGAACCTCCACTGAAAACTGTCCACCAGGGACGGTCCTGCTGGTATTTGAATCTTCGGTGGCAAAGCTTCAAGCATCATAGCAACACACACATCTCTGTGTAACAAAGGAACAGATAGGGGGTGGCACTTATCTTTAGATTAGTAAAATATTGTCTTTCTTTTCTGATAGTGAAATGAAAGTAAACTATTTCTTGTTCATATGGTTTGCATAAAAACTTGGAAAAATAGAGGGAGATTGCATATTTTAGGAAAACAAGAAGGAAGGCAAATATTAGTCCATATGTACTATGGAGTTTGATTAATACACCATTTAAGAATAGAATAGAATTTTAAAATGTGGATTTTATTTGGAAAGGATATGTGAGTAAGTCTTAATCAATTGAAATAAAAAGGCCAGAATTTTGGTAAGTAAAATGGAATGTGCTACAGTAAAATGGAAAACAAAATGTCTTGGCATAAAAATATTTTCTAAGCAATAAGTTTATATGAGTACCTATTCAGTGCAGGAAAAATTTTTCTAAAAAAAAAAGCATTTATAAATATGTCTAATGGGAAACATTGTTACTCTCGCCAGTAGAACAAGACAGGTTTTTTTTGGATGGGTCTTTTCCAAAAGCTACACAGAAATCATATTAGAGACTGTGTTTCCCAGCCTCCTGTGAAATTCTGGTGATCTTGTGATTAAGATGACAAGCAGTAGTACGAAATGTGAGCAAAATGAGGAAAACCACTTCTGCACAACTGCTAGGGAAAATGCCCCGAACATCAGCAATTCCCCTCAATGCACGCAGAAGCACAGAGCTCTGCTCCAAATATGTGGAAAAGGTAAAACTCCCAAGAGAAGGTAAAACACTGAGAAAGAGCTAACGTAAGTTTCTAAACGACTTTATAGCATAGGACAAACCCGCCAATGTAAACCTACTCACTTTGGGACTATTACAGAAAGTGAAATCAACCTTTGTTTCCTTTATGCTCTAATGCCCTCAGCATGCTGAAAATGTAGCTGAATAAGTATAAAATAAGTTGCATGAAATAGAAATCATATGCTGCATTTTCTATCAAAGTTGATAAAATTAAATAATAATACCACCCTCTAGGACATTGTGTGTGTCAATGAGGCGTCTCATGTGTCAGGAAAAAATCTTGCACACCATGTCCATGGCTAACACAGACCAGGAAATAAGTTATTTTTGTATATTGAAAAATATACAGGAAACAAACATCTGTCAACTAATGAATGGTTAAACACAATGTGTTGCATCTTGGGTTATTTGCTGTTAAGTGTTGTTGACTTCAAGTTGACTCATCACCACTTTGTGTAGAAGAGAATGAAACACTGCCCAGTCCTGGACCATTCTCACACTCATTTCTATCTTTGTGTCGTTGCTGGAGGCACTGTGTCAACTCCTATCATGGAGGAGCTTCCTTTCTGTTGGTCCCACACTGTACCGAGCACACTGTCTTCTCCAGGGATTGGTCCTTCTTGACTTGTCCAACAACGTGAGATGAAGCTTTATTATCCTTGCTTCTAAAGAGCCTTCTGGCTACCCTCATTCCAAGACACATTTGTTCCTTCTTCTTCCAGTCTGTGCTTTGTTCCGTTGTCCTTGCCAACATCAGAATTCAGACGGCTCAATATGACTCAGCCATAAAAAAGGAGGGACGTACTGATGTATGTTACAACGTGAATAGAACTTAGAAATACTATGCTAAAAAAACCCCCCATACAAACCCATATTGTATTTACATGAAATATCCAGAATAGGAAAATCCATAAAGTCAGAGAATATATTGCCAGGGGCTGAGGAGAGTGTGGTATGGGCAATAACTGTTTAGTGGGTGATGAAAATGTGCTGGAATTATATAGTGGTGATGATTGTCAACATTGTGAGTGCCTTTAAATGTCATTGAATTATACATTTTAAAATGGGCAAATGACCACGTTTGAACTTGTATGTATTTTATTATAATAAATAGAATTTAACGTAACTCTGAAGTAGATAAGCCTACCTACAGACCATGCTTCTTCCATGCTAGGCGTTAACACTCCATCTGTCAGGAAACCTCCATCTCAGGTAGCAACTTAAAAAAAAAATTAAATCATTTTATTAGGGGCTTGTACAACTCTTATCACATTCCACACATACATCCATTGTGTCAAGCACTTTTGTACATTTGTTGCCATCATCATTCTCAAAACATTTGCTTTCTACTTGAGCCCTTGGTATCAGCTCCTC
>NW_022103904.1:8854027-8858731 GCF_000313985.2 Echinops telfairi
ATCGCCATTCTCACCACTGGTCCTGAGGGGTTCATCTGTCCTGGATTCCCTGTGTTTCCAGTTCCTATCTGTACCAGTGTACATTCTCTGGTCCAGCTGGATTTTTAAGGTAGAATTGGGATCACGATAGTGGTGGTGGTGGGGTAGGAAGCATTCAAGAATTAGAAGAAAGTTGTATGTTTCACCATTGCTACACTGCACCCTGACTAGCTGGTCTCCTTCCAATGACCCTTCTGCAAAGGGATGTCCAATTGCCCACAGGTTGGCCCTCACTCTGCACTCCCCCTCATTCACAATGCTATGATTATTTTGGTCTTCGATGCCTGATACATGATCCCTTCGACACCTTGTGATCTCACAGGGTAGTGTGCTTTTTCCATGTGGGCTTTGTTGCTTCTCAACTAGATGGCTGCTTGTTTTTCTTCAAGCCTTTAAGACGCCAGACTCTATATCTTTTGATAGCCAGGCACCATCAGTTTTCTTCACCACATTTGCTTATGCACCCGTTTGGTCTTCAGCAATCATCAGATAGCAACTTTTAATCCATTTGTTGCCTTAACCACGAGGAAAAAAAATTGAGCTGCAAAGGTAGAAATGAAATATAGCAGTAATACAGGTTAGTTAGCATTGTAACCTGGATATGCTGATGTTGCTTGATCCTTGGATTTGGATTAAATGCTATCCTTTTGACTTCAATACACATTACAGTAGTTGTCTGTTCTACATGGAAGGTAGTGACTTAGCTCCTGCTTAGAAGTAAGTTGATCCATCGGGTCATTCTAAAAGAAATCACCTACTTCAGCTTACTAGCAAGATAGAATAAAAGATTTTCCCTTTTCTTGAATATCACAAATATTTAATGACAACTGTCTTGCATATATTTTATCAGACAGCTAACTCACTCTTCTATCCTACAGTCAATTTAGAAAAACAAAAACAGGATAACCTGAACTACAATTCTTAAAGAGCGAGATTAAAAAACATGCTGTTAGCAAGAACACAATGTGCCCATATGTACTGGGCATCATTCTAAGAGCTTTGTGGATAGTAGGTAATTCACTCCTCTTTCTGACACAGTACTGCTAATACAGTCATTTTACAGATGATGAACTGAGCCCAGGAACCAGGATGGAATCCAAGCAGTCTGGTTGCAGTGCTGATATGCTTACATTTGAAACTAGAACCAATTCTATCCACATTGGTAGACTGAAGGAAAAGCTACAAAGGAAAGGTTCTGAGTTGATACAGTGTGATGGTGGATTTTACATCATTATATCATAATTTTTTAATTCTAAAAAGATCTGATATATGATTACACTAGATAGGTTAAAAAAACATTTTACAAAGATGCTGTTAGTTTTCAAATTTCCTAAATTTGTGACCATCTGTTTCCCATTATGATATATGAAACTTTATAAAACCAAATAGTCCTCCCAGTTATAGGCTTCAAGGTTGAACTCTGTTGTGCACATTACAATGGAAATCTAAAACTTGATATTTATATGTTCATAAAAGTCTTATTGTTTTCAGGCTAAAAGAATCTTATTCTTTTCAGGCTAAAAATCATCATGAAGTGATAAAGAAATATAAATGAAAAAATCCACAATTTATCAATTTGTGATTTTTATTTCCAATTTAAAATATAATCTCTTTTATCACAGATCATAGTCGTCCACTTAACTCCAAATTCATTGAAGAAAACCACGTGTTGCCTTCTTAACATTTTATTTTCTTTCATTTATTTTCATTAGGTGAAACTGGCATAAGTATTTGAGCTGTAACCTCAGCTATAGATAGGTATGGATTGATTGGTTAACTGGAAACTTCTCAACAACTTCATTTTTTCCCCCCTGTGTGTTTTCAGGAATTCCAGGGGGAAAATGTTAAGAGTGAACAAATATAATTCACTACAATGGTTTCTAACTCTTCTTTGCTTTACAAATTAATCCAATAACTATCTATCCAAGATCAGTGTTTAATAAAGCTAGGATTAGTGGAATCCTATCTTTATTAGAGATATTTCAAATATCCTAATGTTGATGACTTGAGAAATATATCCTTTATATTCTATTACCAATTTAATACACGTTTCTATGAGTAATGAGAGTTGGATATCGCCTACAGCCTTAAGTATTTTCAGGTTTATATAACGTTTTTCTTTTGACTAGTAAAAGTTATGAAGAGAATTGCTAGATGTGCTTATATTGAAATTCATTCTTGGAATAAATGAGCAAATTGCTAGCATTTTATTAGGGGTTGAAAATCCAGATGCATTTAAAGTGAAAATGGTCAATAAGCTTCAGTTTTCAGCCATTACATAATTTTTACTATCACGTAAATGAAAAATTTTGATGTCTCATTTATTCCATGTAATAGATGGGGTAAATATGAAAGAACACAATATTTCATGCAAATTATTCACTGAAAGCATTAGCCAAAAACAAGATTCCAAGAACTGATGGAATACCAATTGAAATGTTTCAACATGTTGTTTCAGCACTGGAAGCACTCACTTGTCTATGCCAGGAAATTTGGAAGACAGCTATTTGGCTAAGTGAGTGGAAGAGATCCATATCTTTGCTCACTCCAAAGAAAGGTGGCCTTAAAGAATATTCAGACTGTAGAACAATATCACTGATATTATGGATATCAAACCTAACCTAACTCTACCACCCAGCTTAACCCTAGCCCTAACCCGACCCTAACCCTAACTCTAACCCTAAACCTAACCCTAAGCCTCAGGCTCATCCTATCCCTCAACGAAACCTTAAACCTAACCCCAATGTTAACCCTAACCCTAACCCTATCATCAATCCTAACCCTAACACTAGCCCTAACTGTAACCCTAACCTTATGCCAGTAAAAGTTTCTAACAATGGTTGCAATAAAACATTGAGAGGGAGCTGCCTGAAGTACAGGCTACATTCCGAAATGACTTGGAGCAGGGGATAGCCGTTGCTGATGTCAGATGGATCTTAGCTGAATGTAGAGAATACCAGAAAGAAGTTGGTTCGTGTTTTATTGACTGTGCCAAGGGATTCAACTGTGTGGATCCTAACAAACAATGGACAATCTTGAGAAGAATGGGAATTCCAGAACACTTCATTGTGCTCCTGAGGAACTTGTATATGGATCGAGAGGTAGTTGAGCAAATGGAACCAGGGCATACCACTTGGTTTGAAATTAGGAAAGGTGTGGTCTCTCACCATACTCTTCGATCTGCATGCTGAGCAAATCATCAGAGAAGTTGGTTTACTTGAAGAAGAATGTGGCATCAGGATTGTAGGAAGGCGTATTAACAACCTGCAATATGCAGGTGACACAATTCTACTTGCTGAAAGCGAGGAGCATCTGAAGCATTTGCTGATGAAGACCAAACACTACAGCCTTCAGGGTGGATTACAAGTCACCATCAAGTTGACCCAAATCCTCCCAAGTGGACCAATAGGTAACATCATGATAAATAGAGAAAAGGATGAAGTCGTCCGTTATATTGTCTTGCTTGGATCCACCATTGATTCTCATGGAAGCAGCAGTTAAGAGATCAAAAGATGAGTTACATTAGGTAAATTTGCTGCACAAGAACTCTTTAGAGAACTGAAAAGCAAGGATGTTACTTTGAGGACTAAGTTGTGCCTACCCTAAGCCATGGTGTTTTCTGTGGCCTCGTGCATGTAGACATTGGACCTTGGCTAAAGAAGACCAAAGAAGGATCCGTGCATTTGCACTGTGGCGCTGGAGCAGAATGTTGACAGTATCGTGGCCTGCTGAAGGACAAACTGATAGGACGTGGAAGAAGCAAGGTTAGAGGACTCCTGAGAGGTCAGGATGGCAAGAGTTCATCTTACATACGTGGGACACGTTGTCAGGAAAACCAGTCTTTATCATGTTTGGCTAAAAAAACAAAAACCAAAACAAAAAATGGGTGGGAGGGGAGCGGTGAAGGAGAGGAAGGTTGTCAAGGAGATGGATTGACACCTTGATGGCAGCAATGTGCACAAGTACAGGACGGACGGCACAGAGCAGGCAGTGTTTCCTCCTGTGGTGCCATGGTTTGGAACTGTCTCCTTTGCACTTAACTACAAAAACAACAACAACAACGTAAAAAGTTGTGATGTCTCATTTATTCCATGCTGTAGATGAAAGAACACAGTAGTTCACGTAATTTATGAGGTTTAGCCTACATAACCACTTTAGTACATGAATATTCCTTGGGAAACATTTTATTTAAAACAAAAAATGGATATTGGTTTAATCTGCTCTTTTTTTAATAACCACTTTTAGATCCTCATTGATGTCCTATACATTTGACTAATGATATATTTTATCATCATTTACTTTTCTCTTTTCATTTCTCTATCGTTTGGAATATTTTAAATGTCTCATAAATTTTGGAAAAGATTAATTTTCTATTTGAGATAAAATGTGATATTAAACAGTAATAATATTAAACCAGTGCTGGAAGTTCCTGACAGAGCACAGGTTTATTTATTTATTCTTTTAATTTTTTTTCTTCTTGCCAACTTGGATGTTTGTTTGTTTTTTAAATCATTTTATTGGGGGCTCATACAACTCTTATCATAATCCGTACATGCATCCACTGTGTTAAGCACATTTGTACATTTGTTGCCATCATCATTCTCAAAACATTTGCTTTCTACTTGAGCCCTTGGTATCAGCTCCTCATTTTTCCCCTCCCTGCTC
>NW_022103904.1:8859433-8901920 GCF_000313985.2 Echinops telfairi
AGTTGTACAATCATCACTACGATGAGTTAGAGAACATTATTTTTTTCATTCTTACACTCATCATTATTAGATAGCGCATGGGTTTAAATCATTCAACTAGGCTCTAATTCACAGTGCATCCCCTCCTACTTTCCCCTCCCCTCCCATCTTTTTCACTTTCTCCCTGTCTATTCTTTCCTCTTTCCATGGAGAAAGAAAGAAGACAATTAAAAAAAAACTCATTTTATTGGGGGTTCTTACAGCTCTTATCACAATCTATAGATTTATCCATTTTGTCAACCACATCTGTACATATGTTGTCCTCATCATTTTCAAAACATTTTCTCTCTACCCGAGTCCCTGGTCTCAGCTCATTTTCCTCCTCCCTCCCCTGCCCTGCCTTCCCCATGCCCCCTTGATAATTTATAAATTCTTCTGCTTTTTAATTTTTACGCTTTACACCAACTGCTGTCTCATTTTACCCATTTTTCTGCTGTTAGTCCACCTGGCATGGGGACCACACATTGATCATTGTGATTGCTAGAAAGAAGACAATCTTTGTAGTAGAATGTTCCCTATATGTGCATTTGGGTGAGAAAGAGTAGAAGATTGAAATCACAGAATGGTTGTGGGAAAGAGGAAAGTTAAGTGTGTAATGGAACACCTTGGGTCTTTCCCCCACTTCCCTGATTAATTCTTCCCCCCCAAACCATTTTATTGGGAGTTAATACAGATATCATATAATTCCATAGTTCAATCACATAAAGCAGTATTGTACAATTGCTACCACAATCAGTTTAAAAACATCTCTTTCTTCGTGAACTCCTTGACATTGGCTCCCTTTTAATAGCCCCCCCTCACCTGACCATCAACATGGTACCCCCAGAAACCCTTATCTACTTGATGTCCCTACCAGCCCATCCACCCTGGGCTTAATATACTGAAAAACAGACAAACATAACAAAAATTCAAGACAGTCATCCCCAAAGACAAAACACAACTTAGATAAACCCCCATATGAACAACCAAACAAAAAAAACAGTATCAAAAATGTTGAAAACCAGATGAAGCCTAATGTGCGTAAGAGGGGGGAATAATTGGACAGGTTTTCGCCATTCACGTCAGGTTTATCACGTTCATCTTCTATAGTCATCTCTCTAATGCACTCTGTCTGGAAACCAGGTTCTTCCCATCCCTCTACTGTGGAGAGAGGGACATCACCGGAGGCTTATTTCAGATGCAGATCTCACAATGTCTCCTGCGCTCCCACTGTCTTCCATAGCCTTCTGTAAACCAGATTCTCACAATTTAGGCTATGATGTCATTCCCTCCTTTGGCTTTGGATGATGTGTTTTACAATCCTTTGGTCACTGATGTTAGTGTGCTTCTTCCATGTGGACTTAGCTGACATCTCACTTAGATGGCTGCTGGTTTGGATACAAACCTTTAAGACCCCAGGCACTCTCTAATTTCTTCAACCCTTTGCTATAGCACCCATACCTTCTATGTCCCTTCCTGAGCATATTGAGCAGGGTCATGATGTAAGAACTCATTGTTCTTAAATTGGAGCTAGGATTTAGTGCGAGCCCCAAACCCATTTCTGGATTGACATTTATTTATCTGCCTTTGCCTCCCTTTCAAAACCTCCTTGTTAATTTATGGAAGAGAGTCTTATCAATCATCCCCATGGGGCATAAAGATCTTCCATTAATCTTGTCTTTGATTAACTCTTGGTACTGATTTTATAAAGGACTCTATAAAATTAGTGAGAAGGCCTTGATTTGGGTTTCAGTAATTTCTCTCCGTTACATTGCCCTTGCTGAATCCCTACCAGGCCTCTCACACCCTTCTTGCCACTAATGTTGGATCACTTGTTGCTCCCCTTTCCCTGGTCTGGTCAACACCACCTCCTTTCTCCCACCTCACCCTCTCTCATGTCCCCTGGGAACATTGTTTTCTCCTCCAGACTGTTCATCCAGCCTATCTTATCTAGATAGATCTACAGAGATAATAATATGAACCAAAAACAAGGCATAGCAAGACAAAGTGGCAAAAGAGAACACAACGATGACAACAAAAAAGAAAACCAATGACCCATAAAAGAATAAAGTAATTAAAAAAAGAAAAAAAATTAAATTAAAAAAGAAAGAAAAACCTGGTACAGAGAGGAACTGGAAACACAGGGAATCCAGGACAGATGATCCCTTCAGGACCAGTGGTGAGAGAGGCAATACTGGGAGGGTGGGGTGGAAAGGGGGAACCAATTACAAAGATCTACATATAACCTCCTCCCTCGGGGATGGACAACAGAAAAGTGGGTGAAGGGAGACATCGGACAATGTAAGACATGAACAAATTAATAATAATTTACAAATTATCAAGGGTTCATGAGGGAAGGGGGAGCGGGGAGAGAGGGGGGAAAATGAGGAGCTGATATCAAGGGCTCAAGTAGAAAGCAAATGTTTTGAGAATGATGATGGCAACAAATTTACAAATGTGCTTGACACAATGGATGGATGTATGGATTGTGATAAGAGTTGTAAGAGCCCCCAATAAAACAATTTAATTAAAAAACCTAGGTAGCCGCAGACAGGAGGTCTGTGGACCGCAGATCTAGGTACATGGGGCACAAGTTAGGCTACATGCACCAGGAAAGCAAAAAGCAGATGAGCTACCTGTCCTGTCGCCATAGGTGTCGTTTTCTAAAGCAGAAGAGGTGCTGGGCTTGTAGTCCAGGGAGGCAGGAGTCAGCTCCCACCTTTCCGCTCAGCCAGCCCAGTGCTGGCTTTTAACCTCATTATCACCTCATCAGCTGCCGGGGATCAGGCATCACACCCTTGTTCCAGACGGTTGGAAGGGCACACCCCCAAGTGTGGGAGGGGCCTTCCCAGAAGGCCCTTTAACCTCTTCTGTTTGCATCCCACTGGTCAATACTTCGGCACCGGGCTGCTGAGCAATGTCTCTGTTCTGGGTACTCAGCAGTGAGAAGATGGAAGAGTACAGAAATAGTTCCTTTTAGGAAAAAAATTAATACGAGACTAGTTCCAAGGAGGTGGATGTTAAATATGTCCCAAATGTTCCACTTCTCCAAACTACGGTCCCACGTTTTCATCTCTGATGTCACCCACTTCCACCCCTCCTATACTCCTATATTCCCTTACGTCCCAGGGCTCCGCAGTCCAATGCAGTGACCACCAGAACGCACAACGTGAAGGAAACTGGCTCACGGAGTTGAGGGTATTGAAATTCGTCTCATTCCCAAGTCTGCGGAACCTGGTGAAATCAGTTCGGGTGATTGGCCACAGGTCAGGTCCCACGAATTGGAGGTCTGCAGAAAAAGGCAAACCAGATGCAGGGTCCAGAGGATGGTCTCTTGCTGGCAGAAAGCCCGTCCCCCTGCTTCTCAGCTGCTTCTCTTTATGCCCAGCGGGATGGCAACCACTCGAATCATAGAATGCAATCAGTCCCTCTATCCACCTTCTCACCCAGCCTCCACAGGGAACAGTCATTTGGTGGGAAGAACATGACTAACTTTGGCTAGAGGAGCAATGGTGACGTAGTGGGGAGGCGTTGGTCAGCAATCCGCCGGTTTAGCAGTTTGAAACCACCCGCCGCAAGAGAAAGACGGGACTGTCTCTCTCTCTCATAATATATATTTCCTTGATCTGTATATTAGTGAGAAGGATAGGGATATTGGGCCAAAGTAGGCAGGAGAAAGACAGGGCTTTCTGTTGTCTCTCTCTCTCAGAGTGGCTGGAAGTTTTGCACTGCTGATCTTGCAGATTGCAGCCCGATGTGTAACCACTACACCACCCTATATTGACAAAGTATATACAATAGCTTCAAGAAATGCGGTAGAGCTGAGGAAACAAGGGGTCATAACTAGCCCTGGCCTTTGACATTTACCATTCTTACCCATCTTCTTAGACTCCCTGGTGGTGCCCTGGTTAAGTGCTCAGCTGCTAACAAAAAAAACCAATAGCTTGAATCCACTCTATGATAGAAAGACATGGCAGTCTGTGACTGTAAAAACTGTAAAAATTTTTTTTACTGTTTATTTTACTGTGAATTGGGTGATGATTTACACAGAAGTTCTGTCAAGATTTACTATCTTGTAAACGCTATGAAGCAGTTCTACTCTGCCATGTAGGATTGTTTTAAATTGGAATTGAGTTGACAGTGGATTTTGATTTGCACTTTATACCTAAGTCTCACAGTTGGGGAAATGCTGCTTTTCTGGAGGAGTTTATAGATGACTTTCTCCTCTGAGATTACTGGTGGAGCTGCAGCAAAGAAGTGGTGATTGGCTAAACTACGGAACTTGTCCCAAATTGGTGTCAATTTGGGATTTGAGAGGATGAAGAGTGAAGGGGTGGAGTCTAGTCTGTCAATTGGATCATAGCCAGTGAGGCTTCTGTGTGGGCGTGGCCTTCTCCTGAGAATTCTGGGAACTCCTGATTTTCCTCTTTGGAGGCGGGAGACACTTCTCTCTCTCTGCTCACTCCCTGAGACACTCTCTACTGAGAAGACACATGGCCCTATGCTGATAGACCCTGTGCTCTGGGAACCGGAGAAGCCACGTGGAAAACCCTGCCAGCACTGAGATGCTTACAACGCCACTGGATCCAAAGACTTTCTACCCACTGGCCTGTGATTGTCCTCCATTTGGCTACATTGCATGTGTTTCCTGAGTCTGAAGAGGACTTTATTGATTGGTATCAGACATATGGGCTGTTATTGGACTTATGGGCTTGGACTGGACTGGGTTGGGATGCTTTCTTAATGTATAATTACCCTTTATATGAAACTCTCTCTTATACATATATGAATTTCTATGGATTTGTTTCTCTAGTTTACCCAGACTAACACAGTCCCTTCTCTTCCCTGAATTATTCAGTGTCTGGGAACTAGAGTGTGTTTTGGTCCTTCCCCTATGCACATAACAAGATAGAGTGGCTGATGTTCTCAGGGAAATGAAAAGTCATAGGTCAAACTAACAGACAGAGAAGAACACACCACTTAATTAGCAGCAACAAATGTAAAAGCATTTCACAAGAAGCAGAATTATAAAAGCAGTTGCACAATGAATTTAAAATAAGAATAATAATACCTTCAAAGCCATGAGGCAGGATATTATTAATATGAAGTAGTAAGAAGTCATAAAAAGAACCAAAGAGAAATATAAAATATATAGGAGTTGAAGTAAGAAACACAATTCAATGTGATTCCAATTGAAATTCCAGATGGACTTTTTATAAAGAATTTGATAGTTTGAGCATAAAATGAAAAATAAAGTTAACTTTGCAGTCGGAAGGAGATTTGAAAGAGAAAACCTGTTCTCCCTAATATTGAGACAAACCACAAACCCTTTGCAATTGAAACAACACAGGATTGCTACAAAAGCAAGCAGAACCGAACGAGGATCTGGCAAGAGATCCTTGTATGGATAGACACGAATAGATCATAAAGAAGGAAAATCATGAAATGAGCAAACAAGAAGGTGATTACAAAGAGAAATAAACTGGAAGCTAACCCCAAATCATATGCAAATGTGACCTTCAGAATGATACAAGATCTAAAGGTGGAAGATGAAACAAAAATGTTTATAGGAGTCATCATTTCTGAAATATACTTCAGCTCAAGGTGATTATTAATTTTCATTGTAATTGCTTCTTTGACATAGGGGTGATTTGTGTTCTAAGAGATTTCCTCGTTCTCTTCCTGAGTCCTAGTTCAATTCCCCCCTGGCTTCCACTCTGCTTCTGGAACTCCAGTCGTACTTAATGGAGACATGTTGGCTTTGTTCTTCGTGACTCTGACACTTGGAGCATTTGGACGGTCGTCCTCCTGCCTGCCCATACGTGCATTTGACTGTTTCCTATTGACCTGTCTTTGAATTCACTAATTCTTTGTTCCTCCAGTTGTTTATTTCAAAATTACACATTTTTAATACTTGAATGTCCAGCTGAGTCTTTAAAATAAATTTAAAAACGGCATTAAAATACATAATGTTTGCCAATTTTAGTCATCCTTTCCTGTATATAACTTATCATACTAATCACAATTATTTTGAAGGCTTTGCAGGACAACAATGAGGCCAGTGAGGCACCCAGACACATTTCAGGAGTCGCTTACGCTCAATGTTTTGCAAATTTGCACCCAAGGCACCTCATTCACCTCCTCCCACTCTCACCTGTATCTACTCGCCTTCCTCTGGAGCACACTTGTTTATCCTAGGATGTGCTCCTTCTGGCCTCTCAGTTTTATTCCTTAGTTATATATGGAGCTCCTTTGACTCTACTTGAACCAGAACTTTAACATGTCCCCACTGTGTGACCGATAAAAATCTCTGTGCAGGTTTCAGGCTCTCAATCAAGCTTTCTAGATCCCATCGTGGGAATGTCCAGCTGAGGAGCTGGCCAAGCATCCATGCCATACTTTCCATCAGCTTCTGGAGCTCCTCTTCCGGAGCTTCCTCTTTCCCAATGGCTTGGCACCCGGATCTCAGCCCCTTCAACAAGCCTAAACTTGTGCCGTCGTCCTTTCTGTCTTTGCTCCCCGGTGCTGGCGCCCTGTTCCTGTGACATGGTTTTAAAAAGGTCCCTACAGGAAAGTCTCGGTAAACTATGAACTCACCTCAGGCGCTTCTTAGTTTTCAAGTCTGTGGCCAGTGTTGGTTTCTGCCCAACACCTGTGAGCAGTTCTTCTAGTTCTTAAAAGGATGGATCACTGCTGATAGCAGTCCAACAAAGACAAGTGCCTGGAGAGGCCCTTTTAATCATAATGCTAAACATAAATACTCAAATAAATTAATGTGTTTTGAGATCTAAAATTTAAGGAGATCTGTTTATTGAAAGATAGTTGCATGTGGGGAAGGTACAGGAATGGCGGAGTCGGAGGACAGAAGAATACATAAATGGAAAAAAGGAGAGAAGCACCTTGCTTCGACAACACAATAGTTTACCATGAACTCAAAGTATTGTACTTGCTTGGTGCCAAAGAACATATAAAAGGCATTCTTATCTGAGACAGATGAAGATGACAATGTGTGTTAGTCTGGGTTGACTAGAGAAACAAATCCAGGGAGACTCACATGTGTATAAGAAACAGTTTTATACAAGAGCAATTGAATATTGAGGAAACATCCCAGCCCAGTCCAGATCAAGTCCATAAGTCTGATATTAGCCCATATGTCTGATACCAATCTATAAATTCCTCTTCAGACTCACACAATACATGCAATTACACCAAGCACAAGAAGATCACTAGCCAGTGGGTGGAAAGTCTTGTGGATCCAGTGGCAGTGGAAGCATCTCCGCGCTGGCAAGTGTCTCCACATGGCTCCTTCAGCTCCCGGGCTCTAGCATAGCTCCATGTGTCTTCTCAAAAGGAATATGTAGCAGGAGTGAGTGTGTGTCCGCCTCCAGAAAAATATGTATCTCCTTAGCGCCTCCAAATGAGGTCTTCAAACTGCGAACTGATTGACAGGCTAAACTCCACCCCTTGTCTCAAACTGACAACAGATTTTGTAACTACCACACCCTGCGAAATGGAGGACAATACATGCATGGAAGGGTGCCAAACAGTCTTCTTCCTGCTTTACAAGCAGTACCTACGGGTGAGCTAGCAATGACTGGCTATCCTTTGGTTGACTCCTTCTCTAGCTCCTTGAATAAGCAGATTCATAATGGGCAGCGACAGGGAAGAATAGCAGATGTTACCGTCTACATACCAATTCCCAAATCAATGTCTTGGAGGTGGAAGAATGGCTGCGCTATTTTCTTTTTGGCTTAAGTCCTAAACCTTATGGAGGAAAAGCAAAACACTGCCCTCTGTATTTTTGTTTCGTGAAGCCAGGAGCCGAGACTTTGCTCCCTCGCCGCAGAGTGCCATCTGACATATAGTCAGTGCCGATTTCTCTCAGACTAGAACTTCAGGTGGTCTGCCTGTTTTCTGTCTCATTTTAGGATTTCAACTTCTCTTGTTTCCTCATAGATATTTTAAGGAGCCATCAAGAGGGGATACACTGGAGACGACTAGGCAGTTGCCCTATTAAAACATGCCCTTATGAGATAATTTATTCTGATTTTGAAGGATTTCAATTTTGAAATCTACTCACACCTGAGTTATCTTCCCTTACAGTCTCACAACATAAAATCTCTGATTCCTTTCTCTTTCAAATTTCTCTGAAATTTAAAGTGTGCTTAAACATACATTTTAAAAAGTGAGGGGGCTCTTTTGAAGAATTACTTGTGTGGGATCAAGATGACAATAATAATTTTTTCCCCCCCTGAACATTCAGAATCTGGGTTAGTTTTTGTAGCTGCAGCTGTCGGCCTCTGGCATGTTACAGCTCGATGTAACAGCTCAATGTTACAGCTCGATGTTACAGCTCGATGTAACAGCTCGATGTTACAGCTCGATGTAACAGCTCGATGTTACAGCTCGATGTTACAGCTCGATGTAACAGCTCGATGTTACAGCTCGTTGTTATAGCTCTTGGAGCAGACGTTAACAGTTTGATGCGGCTGTGGTGAGGTCCCTGGGCCTTGTGGAAATGTCTGTCCATCTCTCGGCCCCCGTGTGGAGCAGACTGCAGGACAGTGACGCAGGCCTAGGGCGAGTCCAGTGCTAGCTAGTCCAAAGTGAGGATTTTGTCCCCAGCCTGGAGGATGAGGGTCCAGTCCAGGCTGCTCACGTGCAGGGCGCATGCCTTCTGCGTGGGCACCTCCTCCATGGGTGGAGGTGGGACCGACCCAGGGGACCGAACGACATCCATTATGGTCCCCATGACTGCAGCTGTCGTCTTTTCTCAGAAAGGAAGCTTCATCTTGCGGATCATCTGAGAGACGTCTAGGGGCGGCCGGTGGGTGCAGCTCATGAACAGCCTCTTCAGCACAACCTAGTTGAAGATGGAGTTGGTCTGCCAGCCACAAACCTGTACCGCTTGACCAGGAGGTGCAGGTAGATGTCTGGCCCTTGAGTTCCTTGTAGTGAACCTTCCGGTCCTTGTGGCAGCGGATGTCCACTCCCATGAAGGCATCCTCTGCTGCGGCAGGTCCTGAAAGAGGGCGACCACAATAATTCCAAACACAGAGGAGAGCTTTAAAGGCCAAGAGCCTGGGATGATGGTGGTGAAACAAAATGGGCTGAGTCAGAATGGCGACTGTATTAGTCTAGGTACTTCAGAGAAACAAATCCACAGCAATTTATGTATAAGAGAGTTTTATGTAAAGAAAGTGTGTATCATGAAAACATACCAACCCAATGCTGCCCAAGCCCACAAGTCCAACATTAACCCATTAACCCAACACCAGTCCACAAAGTCCTCCACCTCACAAAACAGAGGCAATGATGCCGACTGCAGGAGGAAAGCTGAGTCAGTGAACGAATAAGCATCTCAGCACTACCAGGGGTCTCCACACGGCTGCTCCAGCACCCAGGGCTGCATTGGGATAGGCCCATGTGGCTTCTCCTTGGGGATGTCTTGCAGGAAGTCAATCTTGCAAGCTGAAGCAGGGAACTGCTAAGGCAGCTGCACCCTGGTGCGTCCATCACAAAGCAAGAAACCTAAGAGCTAGAAAGGTGAGGCTTACCACCCATTTATCCCTCCACCTTTCAATTAGCCCCACAAGTGATTATCGGCCAGGTTGGCACAATGAACTAACTCAGCGACACATGGGAAGCATCTGATAATTGTCGGAGAATTTTATGTGTAAGCATTGTGCAGTAGCTGGATGGTGTGTTATGTATATTTTCACACACACACACACCCGTGTATTTACACACACACACACCCACATATGTGCACACACACACACACACACACACACACACACACACACACACACACACACGGGAGGATTTGGATTTGACTGAGAAAACAACAAGGTATACAAAGCATGTAGAAATTATCCAACTAAGAAAAAAACCCTAAAAACTACTAAGGCTTGCATATAGATTTGTCTAAATAGACCGCCCTTGTTGTTCAAACACAGGAACAGTTGTGAGGATGGTGCAGACCCAGTGGTGTGGCCTTCCATTGTGCGTAGGGTTATTATGGGCTGGAACCGACTGCACAGCAGCCGCTCACCACTACAACAAAGGCACTGATGGATCCTAAAGATATATAGATGCTCTGGTGGAGTAGGGGTTTAGGTGTTGTGCTGACAACTGCATGGTCAGCAGTTTGAAACCACCAAATGATTCTTGGGAGAAGACTGACAGAGCATTTGCAGCCTCAGAAACGCACAAGGGTAGTTCTACTCTGCCCTGTAGGGTCACCATGAGTCACCATGAGTTGGAATCAACTAGTTGGCAGTGAGTTTGGTTTTAAAATGTGTATATTATATGAGTAATGTTTCAATAAAAACCCAATAAAATGTAAAATGTTATTCTGAAATTTATCTACATTAGCATAATACAATTTCCCAGACATTTTAAAATATGAAATGGAGGAGGAGAGCTTATCCTAACAAATTTGAAACAGTCAAAATTTATAAAAATAGCTGGTTCACTAAGTCATAATGATCCAAGAACAAACCTTAAATACATAAGAATTTTGCACATTGTAAAGGTGTAATTAAAAGTCAGTAGGAGGTGGAGAAGAAGATCATGTATGCATGGTACTAAGAAGATATTTAGTGTTTTAGAAAAAATTAAATAACTGTTTACCTTGTACCTTATACAGAATGAATAAATAATAAAAACTCACAAGAGTATCTGTTTTAATTAAAAAAGTAAAACTAATGGAAGAGATGTACAAAGTATGGAGTGATAAATGTTAAATAGGAAAAAAATTAAATGTGACTAATAGATTAAATGTTAACCTTCATATTACAAAAGGAGCTTTTGTAAACTGTTAATAAATAAGCAAAGTCAAATAGAAATTTTTGTGTATTAATAGGCACTTAATAAAAAGTAAGTGTAAATATCCAGTAAATGTATAAAAATATTCTCCACCTTCTTCAGAGTAATGGACATTGCAAATTTAGGTAGAAACCAGTTATCATTTACAACCATCAAGCTGTGAAAATAGCGTGGCCATTTGGCCCAGCAATTCACCTAGCCATGAGACTTGAAAGCATTAACATGAATAGACACATGTGCACCAATGTGCATCATAGCATTATGCACAATAGCTAAGGAGGTGTGACAACCCAAACATGGATCAACAGAATGTGGTGTGTACAATGGAATATTACTCATATGTAAAAAGAAACATAGTCTGGACACATGCAACAACATGGATGCGCCTTGAAAACATTATGTTGAGTGAAATAAGTTAATAAAAAAATGATAAAACAATGATTTTACCAATAGGAAAGTTGAAAAGTAGACAACTATCTAGAGATCAGGTTTAACCATGGTTATAAGGAGTGGGTAGGAAGGAGAGAACTCTTTATTGAATTATCGTTCAAGTTTTATTTATGGGAATAGCAAAATGGTAATGGATATTGGTGATAGTTGCAAAAATGATCAATATAGTTTTATTGAACTGTACAAGTGACACATGCTGACATGGTAAATATTGTGGTACCTATAGTTTTACAATAAAGAGTGAACACCAATCACTGGCAGGGATAAGGGAGAAAAGAGAATTTTCATTTATTGTTGGAATTGTAAATTATTTTAACCCATTTTGGAAATGATGACAACATTGATTATAATTAGAAGTATACATATCTTTTGACTGAGTATTTTGACTTGGGAATATAACTGACAGAAATTTAAACTTGAGCATGAAAATAATATGGAACAAAGATGTGGATTTCTGATTTATTTGTAATGATAAAAATCTTGAAAAGAGTGTGGACACTCTTCAGTAGAAAAGGGTTGGATAAATACTAGCATATCCACAAAATAGAACATTATGCAACTATTAAAAAGAATAAAGCAGACTTTCATTAACTAAATTGGAGGATTTTACATAATACACTGTTAAGAGACTTGTGTGGGGGTGGGGGAAGACAGGAAATTCTCTCAAGTAACAGGGTCCTAAGAAGTTGCAGATGGAAAAAGTCCAGCAAAGAGAGAAGACAGATTTATTCTGAACATGAATTGTGTATGTATTCATCATGCCATGAAACTGGGGTGGGAAGTTAGAACTGGTGGAGCAGCAAAGGGGAAAAGATGATTTCAATTTCAAGTATACTTATTAATCTTAATCCAAAACAGGGCTAGAGTGGGAAATTCCACCTGGAAGTGATAGGGCAAAAGGGGCAGCGGGTTGCATGTTGTAAGCACAGTCATTCATCTGGGATCAAAGCTGGATCTGAGTGGGAATCTGTTGCTTGGGAGGAGGGCCAGGGGTGCAAAACACGGGGACACTGAGGTGTCAGGATCATGTTCTGTGTTTTATTTATATGCCTATGAGCTGAGCAAGATCTTCCCAAGTTCACACCATCACAAAGCATTAGCGATAGACATGTACATAACCCAGGGATGCTTTTGTTTCGAGTCTCAAGACAGTTTCCTCACTCCTGCGACTTGCTAGTATACCAGGAGCCCCCGTCAGTGGCATGAAACCAAGTGCCATAGGGTCTACTCCGATGCATGACAGTCTCATGTGTGCTCATTGGTGACAGAGAACAGATCTGGTGACCGCTAGGGCTTTCAGTGTCTAATGCTTCCTAAGTAGACCACCAGACCTTTCTTCTGAGGCACCTCTGGGTAGACTGGAAACACTAACCTTCTTGTTAAAAGCCTGCCCTGTTAAATAGTTTGTACCGCCCAGGGACTCACATCGCCATCAATAGTTAATATATCCAGTCCCTGGCACTGTAGTGGTTGAGTTTGGACCGTGGATAATGGTACACTTCACTACCAAAACAAACAAAACAAAAAAACCCTGAAAAACTTACTGCCACTGATAGTGTCCCTATAGAACAGGGTGAGTTAGTTAATTGTGCCAGCCGTGATGCACCTTTTCTTTACATAAAACTCTCTTATACGTGAGTCGCCGTGGATTTGTTTCTCCAAAGTACCCAGACTAATACACAGGGTAACACTGTCCCAGGAGTTTCCAAGACTACAAGTGGTTACAGGAGTGGAAAGCTCCTGGTGGCTGGTGATTTCGAACTGTTGTCCTTTGGGATGGCAACTCAACACGTAATCAATATGCCACCAGGGCTACACCAAAAGTTACTAATCATTAAAATCTTTTCTTTCTTTCAGAGACAAGGTCTTGTGATCATTGGCTTCAGTTTTTCAAAGGCATTCTACTTATTTTTCAATGTTTATGAAAATATATACAGTAGAAAACACACCAGTTCAACAACTTTTACATGTACAGTTCACTCCGTTTTCTGACTTGTTCCTCTGTGTTAACGTAAGCTCGTTACCCCTAATTTTTTTCTTCCTAATCTTTCAAGTTGCTGTTGTCAACTTGATCCCATAAAAGAGAAAAATGCTTATGGCAGATATTCTTTGCCAATTAAGCTGAACTTTATTGGATTTAAAGAAGACTTTGGGGAGTATTCGTGACTTATGGTTTTAAGTGTATTTTTCATGTAAGCTGCCCTGACAGCATGAAACAAGGAGCACTGGACTTGAAACCCTGTTCCCAGGGAGGAAGATAAAGCCGTCTGCTCTGCGCCCCTGGGGAGCTTGGCTGTCAGTTGGAGCTCATTTGGTGGTGCAGAGGGGACTGGTAGCCAACAGATTGGGCCAACGTTTCTTCACGCCAGTTTTATCTTCTACAAAATGAGACTATCCCTAAAGAGCTGCTGCGAATATAAAATGAAATAACATCTGAAATTGTATTGTAAATGCTAAAGATGTATTACAAATAGTAGAAATTAATTATTACTGATTTTAATCTTGCACAAATATTAAGTCTGGTGAAAAACAAAGCAAAGAATAGATTGAGCTTTTAAATACTCAGATTATGATGATTTGGGGGAAGATTTCCAACCGAACTATTCACTAAGTGTGTTTTAGATAACCCACGGTCCTGAGTGAACAGCTTAGTGACCCATAGAAGCGTGCAGAAACTTGCTGAGTCTGAAGTTTATCTGAAACACAGCAGGTGGGTGGGTGGGCGGGTGGGGGAGCCCATAAAGATCTTATGCAGCATAAGGGTAATAATCCAGTGTGCATTTTAAATGCCACTTTTCTTAAATACACCATCTCAAGGAAATCGGACCCCAGATTCTATAAATTTCTGAGCACCTCTTTTAGAGACAAAGTTGCAGCATGTAACCATTCTTTATGATTTTGTAAGTGCCCTCCACTCTTGTTTAAACCCTAAAAGACAGTCTCCCAGGCAGGGCTAGCTTTCATCACCATTTAAGTTCCTCAGTATACTGTCAATAATTCTTCAACAATTTTCACTCATTAAAAAATGCGTGCACTCTCTGTGCACACACATGTACGCTCCCCCCCCTCCCCCCCGCCGAACAGAGAAGAATGCCTTTGGATATGTTTCCAGGTTCTATACAGGGTGCATGGACAGGCAGGGCAGACAGAGAGGTCTGGGGACATTTTATGGTCCGGCCTGAATCCACCTCAGTGAAATTTCCACTCTTGTTTTATAGACTTCACTTTCCTCCATTTTAAGACAGGCGTCTGAAAAGAATGGAAACACCTGTCTTCGGCTGTGGCTCACATTCTCACTGGCTGTAACTCTAGCCTTGGCCATAAAGCTTTTGAGAATGGGGCTCTGTGCAGATAGACATGCCTGTTTGAGAGCCCAGAAGCCACAAAACTTTTACCTGTGAAAATCCTTTCTTAAAAAAAATTCCATGTTCCGGGATGTGGATGCAGCATGCTGGCATGGAGTGGGGAGCCAGTGGAGGGGCCTGAGGGGCCCCATACCAGCTACGTGGACAACTGCCCCTCCCCCCAGAAGAATTTAGAGGACTGCACTGAAGCTGCAGCTAGGGGAGAGGGACATGTGTGATCAGAGCACACGGGAGCAAATGAAGGGGGAGGAAGAGAGAATGGAGTACATCCTGGCCCACCAGGCCTGGAGGACAATATCCCCACACTGAATAGCCAATGCACAGAGTGGACCATATGGCTGATCCCACTATGAGACCTGCCGTACCTCGCTGGCCCAGGACCCTTTGGGGACAAAACACTGGAGACTCAGTGTCGGGACTGGTTCGGACTGACCCTGCAGACACCGAGGCAAAACACTAACGGCATGCTGCAGAGCAACTGGGCGGAGCAGAGCAGGGAGCTCCCCAGGGAGTACAAAGGACAGACTCTGGGGCCAGAGCATGGCACCCCATTGGACTTTTCTGGAGGACACATCTAGAGTTCAAAAATCAGACCTTGATCTATTTACAGGTTTTTCTTTCTTTTAAAAAATTTTTCTTTTTCTTTTAATTAATTTATTCTTTTATGGGTCATTGGTTTTCCTTTTTGTTGTTATCGCTATATTCTCATTCATCACCTGTCTTGCTATGCCTTGTTTTTTGATGCATATTATTATCTCTACAGATCTATCTAGATAAAATAGGCTGGATGAACAGTCTGGAGGAGAAAACAACAGGATCAATGGTTCCAGGGGGACATGGGAGAGGGGGAGGCGGGGGTAAGGAGGTGGTGCTGACCAGCCCAGGGAAAGGGGAGCAACAAGTGATCCAAAATTAGTGGCAAGGAGGATGTGAGAGGCCTGGTAGGGATTCAGCAGGGGCAATGTAACAGATAAATTACTGAAACCCAAATGAAGGTTGAGCATGATAGTGGGACAAGAGGAAAGTAAAAGGAAATAGAGGAAAGAACTAGGTGACAAAGGGTATTTATAGAGGTCTAAATACAGGCATGTACATATATAAATATATTTATATAGGGTGCTGGGGAAATAGATCTACGTGCATATAGCTATAGGTTTAGTACTAAGGCAGCAGATGGAGATTGGGCCTCCACTCAAGTACTTACTCAATGCAAGAACACGTTGTTCTATTAAATTGGCATTCCATGATGCACACCTTCCTGACACGATCGCTGAAGACAAATGTGTGCATAAGCAAATGTGGGGAAGAAAGCTGATGGTTCCAGGCTATCAAAAGCTATAGTGTCAGGGGTCTTAAAGGCTTGAAGATAAACAAGTGGCCATCTAGCTCAGAAGCATCAAAGCCCACATGGAAGAAGCACGCCAGCCTGTGTGACCATGAGGTGTAGATGGGACCAGGTATCAGACATCAAAGGATAAAATATCATATCAGTGCATGCCCACCTTCCCGATATGATCACTGAAGCCAAACGTGTGCATAAGCAAATGTGGTGAAGAAAGCTGATGGTGCCAGGCTATCAAAAGATATAGTGTCTGGGGTCTCAAAGGCTTAACAAGTGGCCATCTAGCTCAGAAGCAACAAAGCCCACATGGAAGAAGCACACCAGCCTGTGCGATTACGAGGTCGTAGGGATCAGGTATCAGGCATCAAAGAACAAAAAAATCATATCATTGTAAAGGTGGGTGAGTTGAGAGTACAGAGTTGAGACTCAAATGCTATCGGTAGGCAATTGGACACCCCCTTACTGAAGGGTTGTGGGGAGATTAGTCAGCCAGGGTGCAGGGTAGCAACGATGAAACACTTAACTTTCCTCTAGTTCTTAAATGCTCCCCCCCACCCCACTATTATCATGATACCAATTCTAGCTTACAAATCTGGCTAGATCAGAGGATGTACATTGGTACAGATAGCAACTGGAAACAGGGAATCCAGGACAGATGACCCCTTCAGGACCAGTGGTGAGAGTGGCAATGCCTGGAGGGTGGAGAGAATGTGGGGTGGAAAGAGGGAACCGATTTCAAGAGTCTGAGTATAACCTCCTCCCTGGGGGATGGACAACAGAGAAGGAGGCGAGGGGAGATGTTGGACAGTGTAAGATATGACAAAATAATACTAATTTATGAATTATGAAGGGTTCATGAGGGAGGGAGGAGGAGGGAGGAAGGGGGAAAATGAGGAGCCTTAATGGGCTCAAGTAGAAGGCAAATGTTTTGAGAATGATGAAGGCAACAAATGTACAAATGTGCTTGACACAATGGATGTATGTATGGATTGTGATAAGAATTGTATAAGCCCCCAATAAAATGTTTCAAACCCCCCCTCCAAAATATAAAACTTGTAAAAATCATTCTAGCAAAAGATAATAAATCAGAACTGAACTAATAAAGTTGACCAGTTAACTGAGATGTTTTGCTTTACTTCATTGTTAAAGGAGAAAGAAGCAAATTATAAGTGTATCCAAGGCTCAAGACAACAGTCATCACTGCATTTCCAGAACTTTGTAAGGAGAATGGCAAGAATGAAATACATTGGATAAACATCCAATATTCTGTGACTATCAAATGTTAATCTTTGGTACACTGTAGTTATTAATGTCAACTAATTCATTTTAGAAAGATTTCTAACAAAGATCAAAATGAAAAGATTTGCTGTTGAAGCTTGAATGTATGCATACATTCAATTAACTGTGACTTGATTCCCACTTACAGTGACTCTATGTAGGATTCCACAGCTTAGTAAATCTTCATGGGAGCAGACTGCCCCAATTTTCGCCTAAAGAGCCGCTCATGGGTTTGAACCACTGACTAAAGTCCACCAATTATGGTAAAGTGACATACACAACTCTTTTTGGAATTGATGATTTACTATACATTCATCAGATTCTGATGTACTAACTTTAAATATGAAGTCATGATCATGTAATGTTTAGTGAATCCCCTAGAATGTTCTAATTCTGACACTAAATCACCTAAATGTACTAAAATGTCCTAAATCACCTCAAGAGAGCTACATGTTCCAAAAGAAGACCGTCTTCACAACAAACAAAGAAACAAGACAAACTAGAATTCTGTTGCCACAACTTTCTTAACTAGTTTGGACTCAATGGATATGAGTTGTTTTATGACTGTTGTTATGGTCCCGTTTGGGAATAAAATCTTAGTTATGTTAATGGAGGACTGTTGTTAGGTGCCATGACATCATTTCTGACCCATAGCAAGTCTATGTACAACAGAATGAAACACTGCACGGTCCCGTACCATCATCACAGTTGTTCCTATCCCGGAGTCCATTCTTGCTGGACTTCTTCTTTTTCACTGCCCCTCCATTTCCCAAACATGAGGTCCTTCTCTGACAATATGGTCTCTCTTGACAATGTGCCCAAAGTATGTGAGAGGAAGTCTTGTTTTACCTCTAAGGAGCACACTCGCCGTACTTCTTCCAAGACACATTGGTTGGTCGTTCTAGCGGTCCATGATACTTGCAATGTTCTTATCCAGCACTACGATTCAAATGCATTGATTCTTCTTCGGGCTCCATTATTCAATGCCAACTTTCATATGCATCTGGAGCAATGGATAATACCATGGCTTAGGATAATACCTTGGGTCAGGCACACTCTAGTAACACACCCCAAAGAAACATCGTTGATGTTCAATACCCTAAAGAGGTCTTATGCAGCAGATTTACCTAATGCAGCTCGTCTTTTGATCTCTTGATTGAGGGTTCCATGGGAATTGATTGCAGATCCAAGCAAGACAAAATCCTTGAGAACTTCAACCTTTTCTCCATTTATCGTGATGTTACCTATCGGTTGAGTTGTGTGAATTTTGATCTTCCTTACATTGAGTCATAATCCACACAGAAGGATGCAATCCTTGATCTTTATCAGTAAGTGCTTCAAATCCTCTTCAATTTCAGCAGTTTTGTCTGCATATCACAGGTTGTTAATTTGCCTTCCTCCAATCCTGGTGCCACATTCTTCTTTATATAATCCACCTTCTCTGGTGATTTGCTCAACATAAATATGGTGTGAAGATGCAACCCTGAGCACCCCTTTCCTGACTTTGAACAATGAAGTATTCCCTCGCAGAACTGCCTCTTGATCCACATACAAGTTCCACGTGAGCACAGTGACCAAAAATCCCAAACTCACTATGTTTCTAAACTGTGAGAGAACACATTTTTGTTTGTTAAAGCCACTAATTTGTGGTATTTCTGTTATAGCTACATTAGATAGCTAAGAGATAGGCTTTAGGGTGGTTCATGAATTATGCTTGCTGTTGTCATATTCTATAAACCTTCTCTCCTTGGGCATGGGTGGGCACTGTATCTTGCTTCTAACTAACAGCATGTAACAATAGCGATGGCATGGCCCTTCCTGACTATATTACACTATGTAAGACTCTGTTTTGCCAGCAGTTTTGGTCATTTTCTCACAGCAAGTGATCATGTTGGAAGAGGAAAGGACCTATGGAGAGGGCCACATGTCCAGGACTTCTGGAGCTCTCTGGGAAGTGGTCGATGGTCTCCTATTACCCATCCCCTGTAAGAAGTTGGATCTGTAGTCTTACAGCTGCAAGGAACTGAAATCGTTCAACAACATGGATGAGCTTAGAAGGAGATTCTTCCCTCCAGATGAGAACACAATTTGGCTAACACCTTGAATACAGCTTTGGCAGACCTTGAGCAGAAGACTCAGTTCAGCTATGCCCAGACTCATGGATATTGTGATAGAATAAATGTATTATTTGTGAGACAGCACAGAAAACATGCAGTAATATGATCTAGAGAAGGGATTGGAAAACTGTGGCTCATTTACCATATGTGGCTCTGTTGGTATGTATATGCGGTCTGAAGTAAAATTGAAAAAGTGTAAAGAATATTATTCCGAGAATGGTTATTTCATTGGTAAAAACATATTTAGGGCTTTTGAATGATTTTTAAATTGTTCTCAGTGGTAGGATTGGCTTTTCCATCTTAAAAGTTTGCAGACCCTTGGTCTAGAGCCTCGAGGGACAGAGAAACTACTGGTCAGGGTAGAATCCATGGATTACAGTGCAGATAATGTCTGTCTGCAGGCTGGTCTGATAGTGAGAATGTCACCATTTATGGAACTTATTCAATGTACTAAGTTCCAACCTTGGAATCATCTTATGATTTTACATTCATCTCCTGATTGAATCTTTGCTCACTGCACATAGAAAAGTATGGAGGTGCCAAGAGATCAGGGAACAGTCTACTGTCTCAGAGCTAGTAAGTACCAAGGTCAGCAGAGAAATCGATATTTGTTTGACTCCAACGTTACGCTGTAGTCACTAGTACAGAAATGCCACCTGACCCGAAGGGGATGGTGGCATTTGGGGGAGCCCAGCAGTTCTGTGGGCATCAGTTTCTCTGTGAAGAGTCCCGTGGCCCTCTGTGTGGGTGAACGACCAATGGTATGGTTTGGGGAAGCAGAAAATAATAACCGCCACACCCAGGATTTTGTGCTCACTCAACCCACAATCTTCCCGTGGTGCATGTGGGCCTCTGGGTATCTCCTACGTCTTCTGTCTCTTACAGACTGGGACTGGAGGAGAGCTTGAAGTAGAAACATTTCCTTTAGAAGTTTTGATCATAAGGAAAGAAGGCAGGCTTTCCAGCTTCAACAATAAAAAACACTTGGACAAAGCATTTAAAATCTGGAAAAGGAAGGTGTTGGACTAACCCGTTTGTCTACATGACATAGTTCCCTTAATGTTGCTCAGAATGGATGATTTCTGCACGTTCTTGAGCAGAGGGATGAGCACACTTTTAAGCAGACTCCCACCGTGGTGCTTGCATTCATAACTGTCTCATTTATGAATACCAGCACGCCCATTGAGTTTAATGAAGTAGAAAAATTAGGAGCGCCGAAGGTCATTGAGCTCCATGATGGTGCGCAAATACAATTAGTGCACATCTCAATAATGGGTGTTGAGGAAGTGTTCGCACCTAATATCCGATTCAAGACAACCAACGGGACCTACCTAGTGCTTTGTCTGAGCAGACATCTGAAATACATCAAGGAAATAAATTAACTGTCAAAAACTTCATTTATTCTACAGAGATTATGAAATGCAGCTGGAGAATTCATCTGAAAAATGGCCGTGGAGCTGAGAGGGGAGTTGCTTTTAGCACCCACAATGGAAGGTCTGGCAAGGCAGTCAGGGCCAAGGGGAATGAGGCGGGTCCAGCACCCCACCACTTCCAGAGAGACCAGGGACTACAGAGCAGCGAAACTGGGCAGGTTATGACCAGGGCTGAATTGGCAATACAATCCGCATGGTTGTGGTAAATTCCTCTCCTCATTTTTTATGGAGGAAATAAGTCATACTAAGTTACCAACTCACTCCTCCAATTTTTCCAACACTAATTATTTTGTAGGTGGGATGTCAGGGCAGGGTGATGGATAGGACAGCATCCCGAACTCAATGCTTTTTTTGTTCAACTATTGGAAGTAGATATTGAAATTGCCAAGAGGATACCAAACTACTGTTCTGGTGGGTTAGGGGGTTCGTTCTCTTAGGGGATAGAAGGAGCCATGTGTGATGAAAGAGCCCCAAGACTGAGACGTGAGAGGTACTCAGGACAGTGAGGCTTTGGCACCAAGTTCCCTGCTGGCGAAAACAGCTTGTGTTTGGCTCTAAAACAAACTCACTGCCATTGAGGTGATTCTGACTTATAGCAACCATGTTGGGCAGGATTCCTTTGGGTCCCTGTGGTTTCCCTTGAGGCTGTCTTTTTCCATTGGAGCAGCTTGAGGGAACCACCCACCTTGTGGTTAGCAGCCTAATGTATAAGCCACGACACCAGCAGAGTTCTCTTGTGCTTGACACCTAACCTAACATTTGATGGCTCCGACCCACCTGTGGTGCCTCCGAGGAAAGGTTTGGCAATCTGAATCCTTAAAGATTACAGCCAAGGAAATCACACGGAATAGTTTTACTCTGTAATATCCGAGGGTTGCCATGAACTGGAATGAAATGGTTGGTAATCGGTTTATTTGGGGTTCAAGGCACGTTTGTAAGCTTAGAGTAACAATCTCTCTTTCTACCCAAAAAACCTGCCCTTATACATTCTAGGCTCATCCTCTGCTCCTGATGCTGTCACCCTAAATCATGCAGTCAAGGCCAGTTGAGCAGCGGACACCTGCCACTTGCCAGTGCCGAGCTGTCACCCTCTTCCTTCACCCACTTAGCAACTCTTAACGAAGGACAGAGCATGTCATTTTATTTCACCTTCTCCTTGCTCTTGCTTCACCTCCACCCCTTGCCAATGGCTTCTTGTTCTGCCCCCTGGCCCAGTGCCTGTTTCTCAGAGGGAAGGAGTGTGAATCCACAGGCCCCTGACAGTGCTCCCAGGAGCTACTTCATCTGAACAAATTAGGCCAGTCAGAACATTTGGAAGTACTAAGCATTTTAGACATATTAGCTGTAATATGCCCATTTTGCAGACAAGGAAACAGATGCTCTGCAGGGCTTAACCACCTTATCCAGGGCTACTCAATTCAGAATGGCAGACCTGTGGCTTAATTAGCCGACCAAATAATAAAAAATAAAACAACCAACTAACTTGGCAAAAGGAGAATGATCTTGATGTTCAATTAATCCTGAGTCATTATATTTATGGAGAGACTGTAGAGAAAAATAAAGTCGAGAAGAAGAATGTAATGAGCCAGAACACGTAGGCTACTTGGCGCATATATCAATACGCATTCCGAGACAGAGAAGGACAAGAGAATCCTTGAAAGTGAGATAACACTTTTCAGACATTGACGAGGAGTCAAGGAAGGAGTTGGAGAGTAGGCATGGGGGCGTCCATGAGGCAGGCCAAAGGTGTAGATGGAGAGCTACAGGGGAGGCGTGGACTTCACGCACCTTATTTTCTTCCTTTTCAACCTTGCCTTCTCAGATTCAGCTGGGCCTCGAGCACAGCCATTCCCCGTGCCTGTTCTTGAGGTCACTGGAGGAAGTGCCAGGAAACTTGCAAGGGAGCTCAATCTCTTGACAAGACCAGCCCTGAAGATGTGAGGGGCTCCAGGAAGCCTCCAAACTTCAGGAAGTCCCGCTGAACTTCGAGAGGTTCACCTAGATGCAGCGGGAGTACTGCTGGCTGACAGCAGCTCTCACCAGCAGCAAGGATTTATGTGCCACATTTCAAAGGACATGCATTTTAAGGATTTCTTGCTGTGTGAGAAGCCATTGGGGCAAAATGGAATCGAAGGGAAGTATACCTGATTTTAATTAATGCTGACAGTAATCTTCAGCTTTCATTCTGAAAACAGCCAGATGGTAAAGTTGGAACTGTTAATCATAGAAAACGTTGCCATCCACAGTTCACGGAGTCATAACTCTTTAAAGGCTGTTTGGATTCCAGATCTCCGCAGAGCAGCCCCAGCCAGATGCTGCTCCAACTACGTAGCAGTGAGCTGTGGTGGACTCTGGTGGGCCCTGGTTAAAGGAACCGAATCAAGAAAGAAAAATTCAACTCTCAGACTTCCGGTCCTAGTGATATATCTATATCTCGTATGTGTGGGAGGCCTGCAGCTCGGGGAAGGGAGAGGCTCACGTCTGGGTCAGATTGGAGCGTTGAAATATCTTTACAAATAGCCCTATGCACAAGGTTAGTAAGGGAGGAGCCCATGAATTGCATAGGGTCATGGCTTAAATGAGGCTTAAGAAGAGTCCTTGGGAAAGAGTGTCATTTTCCAGGGACCTAGCTAAGTGTGGCACTGAGGAGGTCAGGGCCAGAGGTGCCTGGGTAGGGATGCTGAGTGCAAACCAAGAACCAGAGGAAGGCCAGAAGGAGAGAGTCTCTGGAGACTGAAGCAGCAGCAAAGGTGAGGTCACCTCCTGCCTGCCCTTGAATGACTGGGGAGAATGCATGTGGACGGATCTGTCTTTTTAGAATGGGCTGCTCCTTCTGCCCTGGAATCTAGGCAAGGAGGGAAAGGTGGGCACCGAGGGGACACCCTGATCCCTTTTCCAGGGCTCACGGGAAAAGGGTTGAGCACTAAGGGATTTCATCTCTAGGAAATTACTAGGAGGCACACTCTGGCTTGCAGGTGCACTCTCTAGGTGCCGAGTCAGCCTATGGGAGCAGATGTCAAGTCTTCAGCATTACAGGGCTAGTGGCCTGCTTAGGGATGGGAGGGGCAGGAAGCGTTGGGTGGTGGCTAGGGTGAAGGTTGGCATTCCCCTCTCCTTGTCCATGTCAAGAGCAGCACAGTGATAAGGGGATCTGCCCCCACTGAGTTCCATTGACTCCCAGGGATGCTCAGGAAGGAGGGTGATGAAAGGAATACAGGAGGGACCACTCAGTACTTCCAAACATACCGACTAGGCACACAGTAAGGAGCCTGTGAATTGGAACTCTTTCCCGAGAAGCTCTGGGCCAACGAGCAGCACACAGAGGAATTGGTGAGGGGTGGAGGTGAAGCAAGCAGAATGAGAGAATGAGCCTTCCCTGTGTTCCGTGAGAAGCCAATGTTCAGGAAGACGTTAGCACTGAGTTGGGAGGCGTCGTGACCCACACAGCTACCAAAAGAGGGACATTCAAAAAGGCCGTGTGTGGAGGGAACCCCTTTCAATGCGAAACACACCGGCAAAGTGAAACTGAGGGCTACTTTAAGAACAGGAAAGGGAACTCGATGAAACCAGTGATTCTTGGCTTGGTGGAGGATGTGGTGTCCCAATACAGCCCTTGCGGAATGGCAGCACTTGGCCTCTGGAACGTTTGTAAACTTAGAATGGCAAGGGGGAATATTCCAACCAAATGTTACCAACAACCCAAACAACAAATGACGGAGCTCTGTTTCCAAAAGAGAATTAGATTTAAAAACACCAGAAATCTTTTTTGTTTCATTGCCATCAATGTGCCTGGGTGTCCTCCAGTAGATTCCTAATAGAATGGTCCAGTAGGATTTTCTGAACTTGAATAGATATGGAGCAGGTCCCCATGGAGTTGCTAATGGGGGCCTTCCAGTTAGAAGCCTAGTGCCTAGCGATTGGCCCAGCAGTGCTCTTATTTCCATAAATCCATCCTGCTAATTTTCGCTGACAGTTGGGGAAACACTTGGAAAATGTAGGGAGTGAAAACTGATTTGGGGGAGAAGCATCTAAATAGGAGAAGCTTAGAATGGGGATCCAAGAACATTAAGAGCAAAACGTATCTTGGATGCCCCTGTCAGCTTCTCCCATGGAGTAGCTTCCCGACAAAGTTAACTTTGCACTCCTAAGTTTTCTCCACCTTTAAACTTTCCTAAATAAGGGAAAGCTGGACAATGAATAAGAAGACGGAAGAAGAATCAATGCCTTTGAATGACAGTGTTGGTGAAGAATATTGAATATACAGTGAAGAGCCAGAGAATGGAAAAATCTGTCTTTGAAGAAGTAGAGGAATTTACTTAAATGTGTCTTAGAAGAGAGGCTGACAGGACAGCATCTCACATACGTTGGGCGTGCTGTCAAGAGGGCTCAGTCCCGGGAGTTGGACATCATGCTTGGTCATGGAAAAAGAGGAAGATTCCCCATGAGGTGGCGCGACACCACGACTGCACCAAGGGAGGGGCTCACCCACGGCCGTGCTTCTGAGGAAGGTGCAGGCTGAGCAGCGTCTTGTTCTGTTGTACATAGGGTGTCTTTGAGTCCGAACCAAATTGACAGCACCCGATGATGGAACAAGAATGCTACCAGTGAAAAGGATCTTGTGGTGGCGGTTAGTTGACCTTGAATTTGCCCCTGGCTGTGGTGCCTTCTTGCACAGTAGAAAGAAAGACTGCCTGGCCCTTCCCAAGTTCCAGCCCATGTGCAGTGACAGGTGGGACCGTGTGGTCCACGGGGCTTTCGCTGACTGATTCTGGCCAATAGAGCACGAGGCATTCTTGGGAGTTTGTCTTAGTCTAGACGCTCCACTGGAAGCACCTCAGCATCATGGCGACACACAAACCTCCACTCATGATGGGTGATGGCTGCTCAGGAGATGCATCGGCTGGGACTCAAACCTGTGTCCTCCTGCAGAGAAGGTAAGAATCCCATCACTGAACCACCACTTTAAGCTTTCACTTGGTCATTTTCATATGTAAATGATTTTCTATTATGCCCCCCCCCTTCCCCACCCTAGCCAATAAAGCCCTGTCTGGATCTCTAACATAGACATGGACCCATTCGGATTCAAATGCGGCGCAGGATGCCCAGACCCCACCTGGACCCAGCAGACTTCCTCCTGGCTTGTGGAGTGACTTTGAAAACGAGAGACTGGAAAACGTTTGACAAGGAAACAGGAAGAAAGGTACGTTAGAGGCTGACTTAGCTCCTTAGTGGTAAGAAATCCTTTCAGCTGACTGAGTCCTCTGTTGACCCTCTGTTCCTCATCGGCGCTTAGTCTCAGGGAAGGGCTGCCACATAGTTGCCTCATGGGTTTGTAGATGATTTTATTAAAATAAATTTGTACATATTAAAAACACAATGGAACAATTCCGTGTCAAAGTGGGACCTACAGCAGGAATGCCGAAGTGGACACTGGGAGCAGGTTGTGAAAGCCAGCCAGACGGTGTGGCAGCCTTGTACTTGCAGATGCGCCCTCCGCACAAATGCTCTATAACCCAGGTAATTACAGAGCCTGGGCCCACTCAGGGGAATTAGATGAAGCAACAAGCGATTATTTGCCTTGTTTGCAGAAATAATAACATGTAGTACCTCCGTAGCACCTTTCATCAGAAGACTTCAAGGTAATTCCCAGGCATTGTTTGATTGTAAGCTCTTTTGCTCCCCAATAGCAATAAAGAAAATGAAGAAAGAAAAAAGAGTGGGGGTGGACAACAGAAAAGTGTGTGAAGGGAGACGTCGGACAGTGTAAGATGTGACAAAATAATAATTTATAAATTATCAAGGGTTCGTGAGCGAGGGGGCAGTGGGGAGGGTGACGGGAAAATGAGGAGCTGATACCAAGGACTCAAGTAGAAAGAAAACCTTTTGAGAATGATGATGGCAACAAATGTACAAATGTGCTTGACACAATGGATGTATGTGTGGATTGTGATAAGAATTGTACGAGCCTCGAGTAAAATGATTTAAAAAAAGAGAGAAGGCAAGAATAAGTAAGAACCCGGCAGTGGGAATGGGGATTGTTCTAAGATAAGGGCCTGAGCCCCCCCGCTTTCACAGAGAAACAGACAGAGGTGCTGCCTGTGTGTGAGGGCAGAGGCTGGGGCTGCACGGACGTAGAAGGAGGGGAAGAATGCAGAACAGCAGCCCTGGACTTGCTGGAAAGATTTATAATTTCCATCATGCCTCCGTGGGTCAGCTGCCCCACACTCTGGGCACACAGAGGGGACTGAGGGAAACCGGAGAAGCCCCAGGGATGTTTCCAGAGGTTCCCTGAGTTCAGACAAGGCCCTCGGGAGTGGGGATGACTAAGGCCAATAAAGCCCTGGTTTTATAAAGGAGCCCATAGGGACAGATGAGGAAGCTGTGGGCCAGTCCATTTGACATGAGTTGTGGGTCACTTTGAACTTTTCTTTTTAAGAGTCAAAGAGGAGAACATTTGGAAAGATACAGATTGGCTGGGATGATGGGGGTGACTTCAGGAAGGAAGGGGCATTGTATTTCACTAACTCAGGGGATTCTTTATAGATCCGGCTGGTCTGGCTGACAGAAGAGAGAGTGGGCCCTGACTCTCGGAAAACCCACCACCCCAAGACAGGCAAGCAGAGCCACAGGGCAAATGTGCTAGCAAGTGGTGATGAGAGATGAATATGAATATAACAAGCAGGGAGGTTTTAAAGATTTCTCTACCATGCACAGTCTATTAACCTTTGCCATCTGTCAACTCAGAGAGCAGAGGGGCCTGGCCTTTGTACATGGTTGAATTTCTCAAAGTACATTCTTTATAATCCTGGTCATGTGTGATGATCCCTAAAATTGTTCTACAATTTACATCCAAATAACTATCAGAAATGGAGATGAATAATACATATGAGCTTATTGAAGGCCCAAGAAGTCCTCTTTGGTCCCAGATTTATTTATTTATTTTCCATGTTGCAAGTACTCGTTAGTGTTGCATGGAATGGATATTACTGAGCCCATTATGGGAGAACACGCAATAAAGGACCATGACGCCTTAGACCAGCCAGTCCTCATCCGTCTCTCGTCCAGGCAATCACAAAAGACAGAGCTATCCGCATAAAGCGTGTTGAAACCACGTGGCAGCACTGGGCAGATGAGAGTCATGACAGGTGGGCGGAGGCAAGGGAATGATCCATGGGGTGTTGTAGTCAGTGACAGAGGCTGGCTCCTGCCTGGACAGCTGAACAAGGAATAAATAAATACTCAGATTATGGAGAACATTTAGGGATGAGTTCGGCAAGGAGGACTGCCACAGGGCCCTGTGGTCAGTAAGCAGAGGCAGCAAGCCGTGGCTGTGCGGTGTGTGAGGAAGTAGGTGTTCAGTACAACTGTCACTGTCGTGGAAGAGTAATAGTAATAATGATTACTATTGATTGCTCTCAGTGGCCTTGGAAACCCTTAAGCACTTACTGTGTATTAGTTTTGAAAGAATAGCCTGGTGGAGACCCTAGCAGTGTATCTGAGAGACGACAAAGGATTTGCCCAAGGCTGCACAGCCAGTAAGTGATGGAGCTCAAATTTGAAACTCATTTACCATTCAAGTCTTTACTTTTAAGCTTTTTCCCTCTTGTTTAGCCAGGGATTGGGAAACCAGTCTGGTGACTTTTTTGGTAATTAAAGTTGTATTGAGATACAGCCACACCCACGACTTTATTATATCGTCTATGCCTGCTTCTATACCACAATGGCAGAGGTGAGGGGTTACGACAGACTGCATAGTCACAAAGCCTAAGGAATGTACTCTTTGGCCCTTTACAGAAAGAATTTTCCTCACCCAGCTTCTAGGGACTAGAGAGGAAATCTTTCCCCGAGCCATACAACTTGTGGTTTGGGAAGGTTGTCTGTCGGGCTGCGTGGTGGGGGGAGGAGGTCTGTGTGGGGGAAAATCACATGGCTCATCCATTTGTCACATTTTATCGAATGTTTATAACTCTACTGATAGCACGCTAGAAGATGAACCTCCTAGGACGGAAGGTCAAAATACACAGTGGTCCCCACGCAAGCATCCTCATGATTGTGAAGCTGGCCCGGCCCACGTTTAATACATGATAGGCCAGAGCTGCATAGGAGTCAGCCCCTTGGTAACTTACAATCCCCTGTGCTTGATGCCAGGGGCTCACAGCCAGGGCATCTCAGGTTCATCCCGAGGCAACTTACTTTTGAGCATCACCAAAGGTCAGTTGGAGCCATCGGTCCTTTAGAGGCCGAGGCTTTGAACTGTTTTCTTTACTGCCCCGCACATCCCCTGAAGTCAGGGCCTCGGAGTGCCTTCAGTCTTAGTACGCTGGGAAATTGAGGCGGGTGCTTGGCACAGGCCCTCGGCCAGAGCCACGGTTTCGGAGGCTGTCCTCTCGGATGAGCTGGAGCTCTTGGGCTCGCCCACCTGGGAAGTGGACTAAGGATGTAGGATCCATCCATTAGCACAGTAGGTGAGTAGTTGGAGATCAGCACTGAGGGGAAGGAGCCTTGTGCTGCACTAAGTGGGCTGGCAGCTTCGGGATGGTCTGTCCTTGTGCACTCCCGCTAGGCCTGAAGGCTAGCGAGAGAGGTGGTAGCTGGGCAAAACCAAGGGCAGTTCTAATAAGGCAAGGCTTTATCAGTCTTACCTTCCTTTTAATTTTTTTTTGCCTTGGCCCTTCCAATCAGGCCCACCTCTAGAAATTCAGCCTTATCGTTCTAGGGCGCAGCACAAAAATCTGAATTTTACACATAGTTCAGATAATTCTTGTAAAGTGTTTTTTTTTTTCCTCCTCTTTTTCTCGGACCTAACTCTAGCTCCCCACATTCTGGAAAGCTCCCTGACTTGCTGCCTCCTCCTTGTCTTGCCTGGATGCAGTCTTAATGCAAGGTTGACTCTGGCCTTTGACGTGTGGTGACTCTGTTGAACTTGGTACTTTGGGGTAAGGAACTCCTGCTGCATGAGGCACTAAGTGCCTTCCGTTGTAATATCCTCTGCCATTCCAAACGAGCAGCCTTGACCTTAGTTCCGACATTGTAAACCGTATTCTCAGGTTCATGCAGTCACCATACGTCCCATGAAAGGGCAGGTACATTTGAACTTACATGTCTTTGTCTCTCTTTTGTGATGATACACTGCTTTACAAGAAGTACCTGAATGACGTGTGAAAATTTGATTTTTGTGTGCTGGTGTATAAGACTGAATTTTACTGTTACGCCTGATCTAGCTGACACATGCTGCCCTGCCACGTCCCCTGGCCAGGTGTTGCCAACTTTGTCTTCCCTAGAGGAGAAGGCTGAGTCCTTGTGGAAGGGAGGGTTCTGCCATGAATCCAGCTGCCAAAGGACAAGTGGGTTGTGTCACTGTGGAGCAATGCCATTGATGCCATCGCTTCTTTCCTAGGAATTGGCTCTCCCAGGAGTTTCTCCTTGTGTGGGGCCCCTGAGCCTTGCTGGCTTCACCTCCAAGGGATTGAAAATGCATCTCTGACGTGGTCAATGGATTCCCCCCAGACTGCACTCCCAGGTCTGAGGGAGGACTGGGCACTGCCAGCCCCTTTGGGAAGGCCGATAAGGTCTCCATTTGATACATGAACTCTCTAGGACCCGCAGGACCAGGTTGTCTGTCCATCTTTTCACAGGACATTTGGGCAAGACACTTATTACTTTTTGAAATAGACTATTTTTTCAAGCGGTTTTAAGGAGACATGGTGCACAAAGTAGAAAGGTGCCGTAGACTCCTCTTTCTCCGTATTCATTAAAAAATTGAGTTTAGAATGTGATTATGGGTCCCTTCACACAAACACTCAGCTGTGGAATGGTTTGCCTTTCTTGAATCCTGAGCCACAAAGGCCACCTGCAATCCTCGTCCCTTGGCAAGCGGCCAGCGGGGAGGTTCTTTGTTTCATCTGGGTAATGTAAGGGGCATCTCAGCAGTCATCGGATTTTATTTACGCCTCTGCCTTTTCACTTAGAGTGGGTCACAGTCACACGACACTACAGTCCCACGCAGATGGTCGACTAGCTCCTCTTTCGTCCTGACCGGCGGCGATGTCCGGATGCACGTGTTCCCTCTTGACTGTCGGTGTAATCTCTTCTGGACTTCGCAGCGGGCTGGTAAAAAGGCCAAGGGGAATATCTGGGTCATTTTAGTCTTTCAGTTCCCTCTCCTAGCCCCTAAGGCACGCACAGAGGGAGACGTGATGACACTAAGAGGTTTGGGCCAGCCAGATGTCTCACCATGACCCCCAAGAATTCCCAGTTGCCTTTAAACTTCTCTCACTGCAGGGTCGAATTCTCAGGTGCAGGTACTTTTGCTTTCTTCCTCTCCCAGGGTCTAAGGAATAGCCTGAGGTGAGCTTTCTCTCGACAGACTCCTCAGTGTTTCCTGCCTCTGGTCCAAACCCTAGACCAAATGTGTCACCATTCAGTTGGTTCTAACTCATGACAGCCACACCTGTGGCAGAGTGGAACTGGGCCCCGGGGGTTTTCAATGGCTGTTATCCTACAGAAATTGGCTCCGAGGACCGTTTTCTACATTGCTGGTACTAGATTCGACCTTTTGGTTTGTAGTTGAACACATACCATTTGTGCTATCTGGGGATCCTTTCCCTCAGCCCAAGGCCTTCAGTGGCCTTTTGAAAGAGAGATGACCAGGTCAATGGAAGGGGTGTGAGCTTAGGTTGCACACCAGTGCGGCTGGTGGACATCTTGTCTTAGATACACACTGAGGAAGTCAGACCAGGGCAAGCCGCTTAACTTCTCTGATTCTCAGTTTCTTCATTGAGAAAATGGAATTTTTTGGGAGGAGCGTCCAAAATGAAGTAACATGTAAAACCCTTACCTGGACCACTTAAGGTGGTGAATAAATAGCACTACCTGTTATTTTGAATCCTATGGTGACTATCTTAGGATCCGCAGGGGCACTGCGGGCTAGGCATTGAGCTAGTCCCTGACCTGCATTCAACCCTATGGGTTGCTCTGTGAGAAAAAGTGGAGGCTATCTGTCCCATGAAGCTTTGCGGTCTCAAATACTATATAGGGTCAGTATGAATTGGAATTGACTCGATGGCAGTGGGTTTGAGTTTTGGAGCATGGTTCCTGTCTGATCAGTCCTTGCATCTATTTCCATGCTATCTCTGCTCTGCCCTGACTCATTCAGTCTTGGCTTGATCCTACTTCATCCGATGAAGAAATTAATTTGTTTAGTAACTCTTTATTGTGCGCCTGTTGTCCATGAGTTTCTAGGCTAGACAAGGTTCCTGGGTAGCACACGCAGGCTGTGACTGATGGCAGACTGCACAGTTGGCAGCTTGAACTCACCCAGCAGCACTACAGGAAAAGGCCTGCTGACTTCCTTCCATAAAGGTTACAGCCAAGAAAACCTGTTGTACTCTTTAAGACGTGGGGTTACCCGGAGACAGAATCAACACTGTGGCAAAGGTTTTAGGGTTCCTTCCTGCCATCACATGATGCTGCCGCATACGTTAGAACTGCCTCTGGGGATTTCTGAGACTGTAACTCTATGGGAATAGAAAATGAACTCTTTCTCCCAGGGAGCATCTGCTGGGTTCTAGCTGCTAAGCTGGTAGTTAGCATCCCAACTCATAACCACTACACTCTACAGAGAATAGAGTGGTTTCAAGAAAAATAGATGAACATTCCAGGGTGCAAGAGCCCTGGTAGCATAATGGTTAAGTGTTGGGCTGAGATCCACAAGGTCAGCAGTTTAAAGCTACCAGCTGCACCTCAAAAGCACAGGCACTCCCACCTTCTCTGTGATTTGCCTTTAACATCCTGGTTTGTCGGATCTGCTGCAGTTGTAGTCAATTCTGCACCAAGACATTCCCCTAGTAAGATACAATGATTCGTCCAAGGCTCTGACTTTTTTTTGTTTGGTCGTTGGAAGGGACATGATCATAGAATCTGTACCCTATTATTAGCAGTCGTGTACAAATTTACACATGATATTTAGTGTTGGGGAATTAAAAATTGCTACAGAATAATAAAATCCTTTACTAAGCAGAAATATCAAAAAGTGACCCTATTGTTTCTTAACCTAACCTCCATCTAGGTCTAGCATTTCTTCTCTATGCATCCCTGAAGAATTCGAGCTCTTTCATTTATACCAGGTCAAAATGATCACTTTGTCCTCAAGGGACTCAAATCACCTTTTAAAATGCACTTTGGGCTTGGGGGTACAACCAAAAGCCTGAAGGAGCATCCCAGAACTACAGTGTAGACGGGGAGAGGTTTCTCAACGAAACTCCCACAGGACAGCCCTGGCTGCTCTCAAGGAATGAGCACGTGCACAGTCATAGGACAAAAACATCTTTTCTTGCCACCACTTCTCTGGCCTTCTCATCAGTGCAATTTCTAACTGTCTTACATGGTTTTTTGGCTTTGTTTTGTTTTCAAAACAAGCTCCCATGATTGCCCTCTCAAGAGTTTGGAATTTCTTTGGAATCCACCCTTTCCAACACCAAACCCAACCAAACAAAAATCATCGCCATCGTCTGCACAGTTCACGTCTCTGTCATAAATGTTACTGGCCCAGCAATCTCCCTGGAAGTAAATGTTCAAAATATATTTTTATGTTCTTAAAAAAATTACTGTAACATTTTTATTGACATATAATTCACATGCCATACAATTCAATGACTTTAATATATATTTTAAATATGCAATCATCACCAAAATCAATTCTAGAACATTTTCTTCATTTTTACACTCACTATTAGCTCCCCATTTCCCTCCACCTCCCCTGTCATAAGCCTAAAAAACTATTCATCTAGTTACTGTTTCTGTATATTTACCTACCCTAGATTTCCTAGAGGTCAAATCATACAGTGCCCTCAATAGCAGTCACGAAATAAAATAAAGGAAAACCCAAAAACCAAAAGAAAACACACCATAATAAAACTAGAAAAAAATTAAAGTGGGCAGAAGAAGGGAGCCACTGTTTTGATGGAACCATTGTTAAAGGACTCTAATGAGACTTAGACATGTGTGTTGCTGTGAGAATCTGGCTCCGTCCATCCACCGATCTGAGACACGTTGTATTTGGAATAGATTGTGCATGTGTCAACAGGAACTCAAGGAGCAATGAATGCTATGTTAACATTATACATTTGCCATACTGTGCAAACATCAGAACTATTAGAACTTTTTCAACTTTTCAAACCCTGTACCCATTAATCAGTCGCTTCCCATTTTCCCCTCTACTAGTCCCTGGCAACGATTAATTGGTTTTCTATTGATTTGCCAACCCTCGGTATTTCATTAAAGAGCCCTGGTGGAGTAGTGGGGTTACATATGAATAGAGCCATGCAATTCCTGGCCTTTTGTATTGTTTTGTTCTTGTAATTTTATAAAGGTGTCTTTATTAAGTCTGATATCGGGCAAAGACAAAGCAAAGAGAAAATAAAGTCATCAGGAGAAGGAGATCAGCAGCATGAGGCCATAATGGTATCCAAAGATTCATAGCCACATAGGATGTTTGGCCTTTTGTTTCTGGCTTCTTTCAGTTACCGTCATATTTTCAGGCTTGTCCATGTATCACAATTTCATTTTGCTGAATAACATTATACCACATTGTGTTTGGCCATTTATCAATGGATGAGCGCTTGGTTTTCTAACCTTTTACTACTGTTGCTATGAACATTTTTTTGTACAAATATTTGCTTGAACACTCTGTTTTAATTAACTTTTACTTTTAGGTAGGATGTCTTCACTATAAAGAAAATAATAAAGTCCTTATGTGTGTTAACTGCCTGGATAGGACCCAGTTAGAGAGAAGCACTTTATTTGCCTTCCAAACTTCTCATTTGAAATAGTTATGGAAATGGCGAGAAAGAGAAATGTTTCTACAGTTCTGGAAAATAGGAATATATGAAAATGATTTGCTAGATCCCAGTAGGAATTTCTAACAACTAAAATTCATGGGGCCTGAGACAGATTCACCAGATTAAGGAGATGCTAGTAGTTGATTTAAGGGTAAATTGTAAAATACTTCAGTGTGGTATATTTTGCTGTTAGGAATGAAACATCAGTGCTAACCTATTGCCCTACTAAAAAAGATAGGGAATTAAACATTATTTTATTTTTCGTCCTTCTTTCCTCTGTCCTACTTCCTCTGGAATAGGGAGCGATTCTCCCAGCACCCCCCCCCCCCAACAGTTTTATTGGCAGACATAACTTATATATCATACCACTGAACAGTTCAATCATTCAATCATATCAAGGGGAATTGTACAATCACCACCACATCAACCTTAGAACATTCCCCCACCCCATGGTTAAATCTCCTTTAAAATGAGTTGTGCAACCATAATCCATTCTAGTGCTCCCTCCCCGCTCCCGCCTTCATTATTTACTCCCAATATCCCTTTTCCCCCTCTATCTGCTGTTCCTCGCACCCCACCCCACCCCTTCCCCTGTATCAGTTATTATCATTATGGATCCACTCCTCATGTGCTTCACAGCTGGACGACCCAACAGAAAACAATCAAAAACAAATTACACTAAGGTGGTAAGGATAAGATCATATTAGTATACAGACAAAAATACAAACAATGTGTAAGAAGGAGAAGATCCCATCAACATTCAAAAAGCCAGGGAACCAATTTCTGTCTTGGAACCACTAAGAGATGCTTGCACCCAGTCCAAATTCAGGTCGTGTCTATAGGAGGGTCAACTGGCCAAGTAGCCAGTGAAATCCAATGTCATCAGCATTACAATGGTCTCTGCCTGATAGTACAACTCAGGTCTTCGGCTGGAGTGGATGTGCTAGTGGCCCGGTCTGACTAGATACTTTGCAGATGGGTTTGGGGCTCCCACTGTCCTCCATAGCCTACTACAAATTGGATATTCATAATTGTAGCTCTGTTCCCTTTCTCTTCACTGTATTCAAATTTTGTAATTGTCATCTATGTGGACTTAGTTGATTCCTTGCTTAGATGGCTGCTTGCTTGAATACAAGCCATCTAAGACCTTTATTCCTGTTGATAGCTGGGCACCATTTATTTTCTTTACCACACCTTGCTGTAGCACCTGTTTCCTAAGTGATCATTTTGTGAAGGTGAGTATCAAGCAGGGCTACGACATAAAAACTAATTATTCTTAAGTTGGAGCTAGGATCTAGTGTGATCCCAGAACTCATTCCTGGAGCTATGTTTTGTTGTTGTTGTTGCCATGACTTGGGGGAATTAATACATATGTTATATCATTCCATAGTTCAATCATGTCAAGCATAATTGTACAATTGCCTGCCTAAGCAGTCTCCAAACATAATTTTCCTTCTGGGCTTCTTGACATCGTCTTAGGGAGTGATTCTGATGATTGTAATAATGCTTACAGTTATCTGTGGTAGTTACATAATCAATTTGTCAATACACAATCAATTGTCAATTTGAGATGATTAAGAGTGAAGGGGTAGAGTTTAGCCTGTCAATCAGGTCGCAGCTTGATGACCTCATTGGAGGCGCAAAGGTGAAGACGAATACCTTGCTGGAGGCGGGACATATGCTCACTCCCTGCAAGACATGCCTCTATGAATTTTGTTTCTCTAGTCTACCAGGACTAACACATTATCATCGTTGTATTTTTCTTATTCTTATTTTATATATTTCTTGTTTTTGCTTTTTAAATGTTGCCCCCAATAATCTTCTTTTAAAAACAATCTTTTAAAAATAACACTTATTTTTAAGATGGAATTTTAATACATTTATTGACTTCCATCTACAACAAATATTATTGATTTTTGTTGTTGATCGATGCTAATGAGTTCATTTCAACTCATAATAACTACCCATTGCCAGTGGCCATCCTCAATAAACAGCAGCACTTGTTGCTCTTGTAACGGCCACTGTGCGAATCCTTCTCATTGAGAATATTCCTCTTTTTCAGGGACCTTTACTTTACCAAGCCTGGGGTCCTTTTCTAGGGACTTGCCGCACCTAACATCATATCCAGAGTACTTGAAATAAAGTCTTACACCCTCCATTCTAAAACGCATTTGTTTGTACTTCTTCAAGGACATTTATTTTTTTCTGGCATTCTGTGATATTCTTCACCAACTTCAAGTGCATCATTTCTTCTGCAGTCTTTCCTGTTCATTCTCTAGTTTCTGCCTGCATAGGAGGTATCTGAAAATATCATGGTTGGGTCAGGCGCACCGTAGTCCTCAAAGTGACTTCTTTGCTCTGGAGCACTTTCAAGAAGCCTTTTTGCAGCAGATTTACCCAACGCAACACATTGTTTGACTACTGCCTCTATAGGCATTGATGGTAGAACCAAGTAAAATGAAATTCTGGACGACTTCAATATTTTCTTTGTTTATCATGATGTTCCTTAATGATCGAGTTGTCAAGATTATTTGCTTCCTTACACTGAATTGGAATTTCTATTTTCTATTTCTATTTTCATCCGCAAGTACCTTAAGTCCTCTTCACTTACACCAAGCAAGAAGTGTTTTCTGCATATTACAGGTTGTTAGTGAGTCTTTCTCTAATCCTTATGGGGACTTCTCTTTCATATCTAACTTCTCAGATCATTTGCTCAGCGTGCAGATTGAGTAAGTATGGTGAAAGGATAACCCCTGACACACCTTTCCTAATTTTAAAACAGTATTAAGATGGCTTTAGGGGATATTTTTGGTTTAAGGGTTAAAGATTATTTGGGAGCAAGACTTTTAGGGGTTCATTCATCCTCCATGCCTTGGGGAGTCTAAGAGAACCCCAAAATTCTGTTTGAATGACTGTTTCTTGGTCATTGTAGTTTCCTCATGAGCACAACTAACTGTTTTGGAATTCTCATTCTTACCAAGATTATTCATAACCATCAGGATGTACACAGTCAAATGACTTTGCATAGTCAATGAAACACAGGGAAACAATGATAGGCCTCATTCCATGACCTCATCTGAATCAGATTTGGATTTCTGGTAGTTATCTGTTGATGTACTGCTGCAATTATTTTTGGATTATCTTCGGCAAAGATGTATGCTTTTCTGTTATTGATTAAATTCTTAGAGTGGCGTATGCATTCTTAGTTACTTTTCCTAATTTTTTCTTCCTCATTAACATGAACTCACAGCCCCATACACTTCCCATCTGATCTTTTTAGTTGTGGTTGTCCACTTGATCATATACAGGTACTTCTTCAAGGTGCACAATGCTCAAGGCAGATGTTTTTTCACTAGTTAAGCTACACTATTGTTCAGTTTTAAGATGACTTCAGGTGATATTTTAATTTAAGATTTTAAAATTATTGTAGGGTAACATCGCAGGGGTCATTCAACCTCCAGGACTCCAGAAAATCTAAAGTCTCTGAGAGATTTATATTTAGTTCTTTTCTAAATGGTAGAATTCTCCAGTGAAGCCCCTAGTCTAGGACATTTCCACTTTCCTTGGGAGGTTTGTGATTGCTGATTTGATCTCTGCACTTGTCATAGGTCTGCTGAGATTTTCTGTCTTCTCTAGAGTCAGTTTAGCTGGGTAGTGTGTTTCTTTGAGTTTGTCCATTTCATTTGGATTATACAGTTTGTTGCCATGCAGTTGTTCATAATCTTCTGTCGTAATTCTCTTTATTTATATTAAGTCTTGGTAATATCCCCTTTCATTTTTAATTTTGGACATTGGTAACATTTCTCTTATCAGTTTAGGTTTAATTTCCTTGTTTGTGTATTTTCCTGGTTTTTTTTGTTTTTTTCTACTGATTTTCAGTTTCACCCCAAGGAAGCCAGATCGCACTTCGTATGATCTCAATCTTTTAAAATTTCCCAAGACTTGCTTTGCAACCTCAAATGCTTTTGTTCCCCAAGCATGATCCATGTGCACAGGAATAAAATGTACATTGTGCATTTTTGGGTGGAGTCCATTTTCATTGAAATGTGTTATATTCTTCACCTAATAAATGAAGCACATGGAATTCCTTGTATGGTAGATCTCCAGACATTTTCATGTCTCATCACCTGATGCTCATCTTTTATTGCCTATGACAAATAATAAAGTGGGTTGTAATCATCCAATTTGCTATTTAATAAGTTCTCTTTTAGATAATGGTCTGGTGAATTGCTCAAGATCAAACCTTGGTATTATGATTAAAACAAAGCTCACATTAGAGCAATTATATGGTTATTTGCACCCCTGACATATAATCACCTTAGACTTAAAGCCTTGTGCAAGTCAAAATGCCAGTCATCATCAATGTTATTATGGTGCAGTGTTATTTCTGAAGTTAGAATTTTATATACAGTACATTATACTGTACTGTATACATTTATTTTTGTCCTAGTCTAATAATCTTTCTAGGCAAAATAAATTATTGTAGGATCTGAACCACTGAGTGATTGTTTCATGTATTGTGAGAATATTTGATGCTATTGTTTAGGGGTATAGAATTATTTTGATTGAACCAGTCATTACTTATCTCTATGCCAACATTAAAAAATAATTGCATGGTTAATGTTAAGATGACCTAGTTCTTACACTCTTGAAAAATTTCCTGAGGAATTTCTAAACTTCCATCGGTTTATGACCTGCCTTTTAGATTTAGAATCTAAACTGTATTCTTAGTAGTCGCTTGCTAGTATAGTACTAGCACTCACTACATGTTAGACATTCAGATTTTCATTAAATTTGATCACATATAACTCATTAGGTACACAGAACAAGCTGAATTATTGCAGTAAAGACATACATCTAGTCACCAATATTTATTTAAGTAATGCTGTGTTGAATACCGAGCATGCCTTAGATACAAGTACCTTCTAGCTTTTACTTTGTTCATAAAGAACTATAAAGAAATAATTATATGAATATATCCAGTTGGCAAGTGACCTAAAAATGTTCAGATGGAAGAGAAAACCAAACAAACAAAACTATGCGTCCTAATGGTTGGAATCTATACAGTGTAGAGTAGAACGTGATTTAAACAGTGTTAGGACCCCTGATGGACTACAGGAAGCACTTACAAGTTGAAAGTGTTCCACAAATACCATTCACCGGGACCAGGGAGTCAAAGATTGTCTTCCACACCATTGTTTTGTTATTTTCCTGGTTCTGTTGGTCAGAAAGTCATTAAATGAGTTGTACACAGCAATGAATGACACAGTGCTTACTTTAAGGAGCATGAATTACACTGGGGGACAAGCACACACAATTGATTTGAATGTATTTGGTATACACAGATACTGAGAAGATACAAGGGCTACTTAGCTCAGAGTGGTTACTTATGGGTTAGTTATTTCCCTGGGGAAAACAACACTGTAAATGGATTGTTAAATGGTCAAAATCAGGGGAGAATGCTTTAGGCAGGAGCAACACCAAGAATAAAAGCCAAAAAAACCCCAAGAAACATAGTCTGTATGCTGGGCATGTTTTTCAGTCTTACCATCCCACTGGAACATTGCCCGTTCTCGGGGAAGGTGAGCATCACAGGAAATACAAAGTGCTGGCACTTGAGGTTCACGAAGCCATGAGGAATTGAGTTCATGTCTAAGAAAAGAATGGTCAAAAAGCAAGGAATGCCATTGTAGTATCATCTTACAATGGAGAGAAAGTGGAACTGAGAGCAGTTTTCAGGGGCAGTCAGACATAAGCCATGTGTCTCTTTTATATGAAGCAAAGCCCAATTTAAAGGTGGGTGGATCTGCAAAGCATATTGGAAGAAACTGTGCTGTATAAAATGGATTTAGAACATTACAAGTTGTTTAGATTATTGGTGCATAAACAGTAAAAGATGTAGCCAAGAATGAGGTGTACAGGGCACAAATAACAATGCTTGCCAATACACTTTGGTATTTAGGCTGTAGATCATGGGGGATTATTTATTAGAGGATATTAAGAAGAAATGGATCTAATCAGCTCTGGCTTCAGAAAGTGCAGGTTGGAGAATGGATTAGAGAGGTGAGGAATGGCCATCAGGTGAGGAGGGAATTAATGTGTTAATATCCAAGATGATGCTCCTGGACTAAGACTCAGAGTGAACATATATAACTTTGTTCTCTTCAATCTAAGTCATGAGAGAGTAGATTTTCCCAGATCTCTGGCATCTTGGATTTGAATATGACCTGTTAGTCTATTGTTCTTTTGTAGGTACTATGGAATCAGTTTGGACTCTTATGAAGATCCACAAGAACAAAAAAAAGGAAACTGCCTTTTTGTATACAACAACACTGTACAACAAAAGGAAACTTCCTGGGTCTTTTATCATCCTCACAATTGTTATATTTGAACCCACTGTTTCAGCCAGTGTTCCAATCCGTCTCTTAGGTCTCATCCAAACCTGAACTCACAACCAGTGAGTTGATTCTAATTCGTATCAACCCTACGAGGATTCACTGCTATTGAGTTGGTTCTTACTCATAGTGGCCCTACAGGACATAGAAAGGCTGCCTCTTTGTATTTCTGAGGTGGTAAATCTTCATGGGAAAAGAAAGCTTATCTTTCTCCCTTGAAGAGGCAGGTGGGTTTGAACAGCTTGCCCTGTGGTTAGCGTCTTAACATGTAACCCACTATTCCACCAGACAAATGTTAAGTATCCTGTAATGATTAATGTTGTTTTTCAACTTCTCTAGGCCATTGTGATAGGTAGGTTTATTGTGCCAACCTGGCCAATAGGAACATATGAGATTAATAAGGTCACAGTTTGACTGGAGGGCAAAGCAATAAATGGCTTGGCAAGCCCTGCCTGTCTCTCTTGCTCTGGTGATCAGACCAGTGTGTGGCTGCTAGTGCTCTGTCTCAATTCATGAGCTACTTTACCTGTGGGACTGCCAACCTGTGGATTGTGTCACCAGAGCTTGAAGTTCCTTCGAGACCTGCTTTACCACGCAGCTGGCGAATACATAGCTTGAGCTTGGGACTGTAGAACCTTGTCATCTTGCTGACTGTTTGTAACCCACCCTGCTGTTTGCTGCCTATGGCTGGATTGCCTGCATTGCCCTACAGGAAGACTCAGCTGTCTGCTTCCTTGACCTTGGACTCAGTAGTCCTCATGAGATGAAGGACGTCAAGTATATTAACTGTTCCACAGAAGTAAGTTGAACTGAGGCCTCTGTACTGCTGTGTGGGCTAATTAGCTGTTATATTCCTTCATGCTCTGTCTATCTATCTATCTATCTATCTATCTATCTATATATCTATCTATCTATCTATCTAATCTATCATCTATCTGTCCATCATCTATCTATCTATATATTCATAAGTGCCCTGGTTTTGTTTATCTAGAGAACCCTGTCTAACACAATTGGTACCAGGAGTGGGTACAAAAATAGACATTAAATGATTACTTCTTTGTAATACAAATTTGGACTAACATGGAAAAATGGCTTCTTATATGTAGACAATAGAACATTTAGTGTCACCAATATTTTCATATAAACCTTATCATAATTATTTTCAAGCAGTACAATGTAGTTAATTTTGTTTCCATGTCATGCTAGTGAAACTCTGAAACTAATATCCCCTTTTCTATGGCTTATTCATCACTCTCCACTTGATAACTCACTCCTGGTACCATAATGTGTGAGTCTGCGGAGTCTAGAGAAACAAATCCATAGACACACTGATATGTGTATAAGAAAGAAGGTTATATACAAGAGCAGTTGAATATTGAGAAAATGTTCCAGCCCACTCCAGACCCAGTCCATAAGTCTGA
>NW_022103904.1:8903214-8918387 GCF_000313985.2 Echinops telfairi
TCCTCATTTTTCCCCTCCCTCCCCGCTCGCCCCTCCCTCATGAGTCCTTGATAGTTTATAAATTGGTATTTTGTCATATTTTGCCCTGTCCGACGTCTCCCTTCACCCACTTTTTGGTTGTTTCCTTTTATGACCTTCAATTATGGACCCACTCACAGAAGCCAACTTGACTATTTTTTCTAATTTTGTTTCCAAGCTCCTTTATTTCCTAATACCACAGCATGTTCTTCATTTATGTCATTTAATGTAGTCGGTGAACATGATTTACATGCCTGTTTAAGCATTTATTGTCCTAGAAGATACTCACCCTTTTCCATGGGGACACTATGCATAATAGAATGAAATGTTGCCTGACCCTGCACTATCCCCATAATTGTTTGTGGACCAGACTCTTGCAATCCATACTATTTTTACTATTGAATTATGGAAAGCAGTTCACCTGGCCCATCTTCCAAGCCTTCCTTAAAATGGAAGTGCTGCTGAAACCTGTTTAGCATAATAATATGCATGCCTGTACTGACAGGTGGGTGATAGCTACATGTGTGGTACATTACCCTGGCTTTGAATGTGGGCCTCCCACTAGAAGGCCTGACTTCTGCCAGAATTCTACCACTGAACCACAAATGCACTCATTTGATATTGAGCTGATATAGATTTGAATGTAACTCTCGAGCCTCATAAATTAATTCCTCATTCTAGGATGCTGAATCTACTGAGCAGGGGGGGACTAGTCCCTGGACTTCCTGTTTCTTTCTCTTCCTTCTTCCTCCTAGCACCTTGAGATTTCAAGGAATTATTGGCTAAACTCACTCTGCCTTGGAGGAAACAATTCCTTTATATTTTTGATACCCCCCCCCCCCTTTAGTTATAAGGCATTGCTAGATTTTACAGTAGAGAAGATTCTCTTACTTTCAAATTATCTCTCTTGGGGCATAAGAACAGTGGAAATGCTAGAATAATAGGAAGGAATACTATAATGTGTAATTATACCCAAATGAAAATATAAGTAAGGCTATCAGTCATTTATCGTTACCTTTGGATCTGATCTTTCCATAGGGGCAGGTATGAACTATCCTCCTTGTGGAGGTGTTAACCCTTTCTGATTACTCATTGGGATAGAGCTATCATTTTCTGAGTGCCATGCTTTCAGCAAAATGAAGAGTTGAACTATAATCCCAAGGCAGGCAATTTACTTACTGGGGGCATCAGTGCCCTTCTTTGTGTTTAAGAAGCATCAGATATGAAATGAAGCCTGTCTCTGTTCTAGCTGCTGGTGGTCCACTGTGTAGGAGTGGAAGTGAAACTTGCTTAGGGTTCAGCATCTCTTATAATGAGGGCTCATGCATTAGTACAAACTAGCTGGAAATGTCCCCACACCACTTGCTTGCTAATGACCTGGAACCTCAGGGAAGAGGCCTCTGGGGCAGATTTGGTCCGTCTACTTCTTCAGTCCCAATCTATGGGACCTTGGAGAGTGCTGTTTCGCTTTGAGAACAATGCTCGGCACATCAGTGGTCCTGACTCAGCCTGTGCCTCCCAGTGGCTGACATAAATGTGTTCTGTTAGATTGGTGCTGTGGCTCCCACAGTGGGGGTGAGAAGGAGAGTTGGGAAGCCCAGTCATTTGGCAAAAGATGCCACACACGACAGCTAGTGTTTTCTATAAGCATACTTTGTTTAGCCACTAGTCGAGTACACGCGTGCTCACTGCAACGTGGAAAAGGTATGTCTCCATGGTGACTATCACGGCAGGGCACTCAATTTCAGGGCAAAGTGGCTTTAAAACTATTGGAGAAGGCAATCTATTGTGATATTTCATTTCTACATATTTCTTATAGGGCAGAGAAGTCCCTGGGTGGTACAAATAGTCAATACACTCAACAGCTGTCAACACTCAACACTCATTTTGCTAACCAAAATGTTGGAAGTTTCAGTCTAGCCAAAGATTCTTCAGAAGAAGGCCTTGTTGATCTACTTCTAAATAAAAGAGCCCACAAACTCTGTGAAGCCCAGTTCTGCTCTGACACACCCGGGGCACCACGAGCTACAATTGGCTCGATAACTCATTGCCTTTGGGTTTAAGTGCAGAAAAACCAGCCTCACAAAGTTCAGTGGTAGAAAGCAACCAACCACAATGGCCTGGGTATATCAGGGATATAAATGGAGGTGTCTCCTGGCCTGTCATGGAATCTGAAGACCATGGGAGGGCTTTCTAATGGCCCTTCCACTGTGGTCAGAGCTGCTGTCGAAAGAAGATCTCTCACTCTTTTCAGAAGGCCCTGACTTAAATCCGAGGTATGTGAGTTGGAGACTGGGTGAAGGTGGGACCATGTGCCCTCAGTTAGCGGTTCCATGAAACTCTCATGGTTCCCCATCACTATCTACCCATGCCTTTCTTGTCTACACTTGAGCTGTCCTGTGCACAGTCACTTTGCACACATGGACAACTCTGCTGGGCCTGTCTCTTCTTGTTTCTACCCTCTGCAACTCTCTGGCCCTTTATGCTATCTTGTTACCTGTGGCAGGTAAGAGTGTACTTATATTTTTAAATTACATTTTTGGTAAATATGCATTGGGTGTTCAAAAGGGGAAAAGGAAACAAATTGCACACACAATGACATGCAAGTATTTGATAGATGCTCTGCCTCTCCTTTCTTAACAAAGTACCTCATCTCCTGCCTCACCTCATAATACCCCTTTGTCCTAGCTAAGGCAAGGCATCTATTTTGGTTCCTTATTGACACTAAAAGTGTCTGATACTAGGGTAGAAACTTTAACCAAGTTCTACTTCAGTGCTAGAAAACAAACAAACAAAAACTATTTAGAGCGTTTGGCAGGTATTTAGCACTGCCTCCTTACCTCAGTGGCTACAACAGCAGCTGTGAACACAGCCACAGGTCCAAGGTGAGCCAACAGAGCCTTCTCTCTTTCTTGAGGGCAATGAGTTCGAATGAAGCAGACACTGGGATGGGTGAGAGGCGTCCAGACACACAAATGTTTGTCCTCCTTGCCTCTGAAGATTATTCTTCCTTTTAGAGCATGAAAAGGGTGTGTGTGGGGGGGTGTCCAATTGTCTACAGATGGGCTTTGGGTCTCCACTCCAACCTCCTCATTTACCTCAATATGATTGATTGTTTTGGCTCTTCCTATGCTTAGCTGTACACAATTGTACATCCCTCACAGAAGGGTCATAAGGAAGGAACGAGTCAGCTGGGGTGCAGTATAGCACTGACAGAACACACAACATTCCTCTAGTTCTTCAATACTCCCCCCTCCCCACCCACTATCATGATCCAGTTCTCCCTTAAAAACCCGGCTAGACCTGAGCATGTACATTGGTATAGATAAAAGCCTTCAACACATGGAATCCAGGACAGATAAACCCCTCAGGAACAGTAATGGGAGTAGCAATACCATGAGGGAGAGGGAAGGTGGGGGAGAGAAGGGGAAGAGAGGGGAACTGATTGGAATGGTCAACATATAACTCCACCCCATGCCCAGCGGGGGACAAACAACAGAAACATGGGTGAAGGGAGAGAGAAGACAGTGTAAGATATGAAAATAACAATCATTTATAATTTATCAAAGGTTCACGAGGGTGGGAAGGTGGAGGAGGGAGAAGCTGATACCAAGGGCTCAAGTAGGAGAAAGTGCTTTGAAAATGAGGATGGCAATATATGCACAAATGTGATTGATACAATTGATGTATGGATTGTTATAAGACCTGTAAGAATCTCCAATAAAATGATAAAAAAGAAAGAAAAGGGTGGGGACAATTTTTTTCCTCAATTATGGACACGGGGCATTGATTACATTCCCCAACATGCTTATTCCCCAGGAGAAGATGTGTGGCAAATGACGAACACTTCATGGTAAATGCTATTCTGTGTAGCTATTTCTCTGTGGGCAAAGTGTAAGCTCAGGGTGAAAGTAAACCTAAATGACTGAGCTTTCTCCTCAGAGGTTTCAGGAAGCAAAATAGGAAAAAACAAAACAAAACAAACAAAAAACACCCTCAAACTCATTGTCATCGAGGCAATTCTGACTCATAGTGACCCTATATGATGTTTTCTTTAAACCCTGAAACTCGACATTGAGTCACTTCAGACTCCCAATGGCCCTGAGGACGTTTTCTTTTCTCTTAATGGGAGCTTTTCAATTGTGTACTATGAGCAGAGTCACTACCTGAAAGAATATACTTCTCAGATCAGAGTTGTGGCTGCAGGTCTACATCCTTGCCAATGTGATGTTCATTAAGGTGTTGGGTGGTACATCCTATTAAATTCTTAAAAGGGATCTGATTCATTTGGGTCTTTTACCACCTCAACGTTCTTTCTTCATTTAGCCTGTAACTGGAATATAATGGCTAGAGCTACAACATCTATTTTGGGTCATTGAATGATCTTGATTGGAAGGAAGCGACATGTTACATTGTTTAACATAGAAAATAATGTTGGGGGTCTGTGAGGACCATAGTGCCACCATACATTTATGGATGTCCTTCCTTTAGACTTCTTCATAAGAATGAAATAAAAAAAATGTTTTGTTTAAGTAATGGATTTTATAAAAGTGTAGTCTTCTATTCTCTATACCATTCTGCATCCTTTCCTGACCTGGTAGTACATATCATCAACTAGTAATCTCTTAGTATGGTGACCCCATCGGATTGTAACCAACCTAATCGCTCTGGACTGGGAAGTTCACAATGCTGTGCTATTGACAGTGACTTGTTCACTGGTTCTCGATAATGAAGACATAACCTGTGACAGTTTCTCACTGTGACCTGTCACTTCCTTATGCAGCCCAGACCAAATTGAGAGCTTGAAGCAAAATCAGGAATACCAATTTCTCTTTGCCTCTCATTTTCTATTAGGCTTCAGTTAATTTCTTCACATATCAAAATCTATCCCAATCAGACCGTTTGCTAGCAAGCAGATTCAGACTCCTGGCTACTCCATGAAGGTCAGAGTAGAACTGCACTCCAGGGAGAATTCAACAACTGATTCTTTAGAAGTCGCTCACCTGGCGCCTCTTTCCATGGAACTCTGGGTGAAATTGAACAAGCGACCATTTCTTTAACGGTCTCATGTGTTAATCATTTGCACCACCTGGGACTTCTGCCAAAGCGGGTTGTTGTTCAGTGTCATGGACTTGGTCCTGACACCCAGCACTCCCATGTACCACATAACAAAACCGTCCTCACAGTTGTTGCTAGGTTTCAGCCCATTGTTGCAGCCACTGTATTCATCCATCTCTTCCTCTTTTTTGTTGACTTTTTGCATTCTCAAAGCATGTCCTTTTGCAGGGAGTGATCCTTTCTGCTGATCTAGCCAAATAAACGAGCTGAAGTCTTGCCGCGCTCACTCCTAACGTGCATTCCGGCTACCCTTCCTCCTTGACAAATTCATTTGTTCTTTTGGCAGCCCAAGGTACATTCAATATTCTTGACCAACCCCGGAATTTAAATGAATCAAGCTTCTTCAATCTTCCTTATTCACTCTCCAACTTTCACAGGCTTGTGCAGTCATTGACAGTACCACGGCTTGGGCTAAGTGTACTTTAGTCTTCACCGTGACATCCGTATCCTTCAGTATTGCAAAGAGGTCTTGTGCAGACGATTTGCCCCATGCAATATGTCATTTGATTTCTTGAATAATATTTCTGCGACTATTGTGAAGAACAATAAATAAGGCAAGAATTTCACGTTTAAAATCCACAATATATATTCCATATTAGTGACAGAAAATTCCATTAGCAATGAATATTTTACCCATTACAATAGTGATCGAATTCAGGATTGACAAATTTTTTTTTTATAAAGGGCCAAATTGAAAGTACTTTAGATTTTATGGTACAAATAATCTCTGTTGCAACTACTCAGCTCTACCCTAGCAGCATGAAAGTAGACGGAATGTAAAGAAACAAATGTGACTGTGTTCCAACAAAATCTTATTTACAAAAATCAGGTAGCAGGCTGGATTTGGTATATAGGTTGTGGTTTGCTAACGCTTGACCTAAAGGAAAGACTCTAAAGAAAAGGCTGAGTGAATATTCTATATGCTCTTTGAATATTGAGGAAAGGTGGAGACACCAGTAGGAGGTATTCAGCCATCGCTGATGCGATGGCCCAAAGGATTTTCATAGAGATCCATTGTGATCCCTTAAACTGCTGTGAGCATAGAAAGCTGTGCTCTTCCATTGTGCTGACATCCACTGCAGTTAGGGAATCGCAGATTGCCAGATGAGGAAATCACATATATGACACCAAGATAAATTCGAATTTTATATAAGCAAGGATTTTATTTATTATAAATCCTGTTGTTGTTGTTTTTTCTGGCAAAGGTAGAAATACCCCTTAAAGAAGGCAAAAGCCTAAAAAGTCTACTCTTTGAAACAGGTGTTGCTAACTGCCTGGCTCTGGGTCTTCAGTTCACATCTCATTGGCCGGATTTGAGTACCTGTCTGCCAAAGAGTCGGGGAAGTGATCATAGTAAATCAGACTCGCCGGTGCCTTGACCAACAACAAAATCTTGTCAGTGAAAAAGAAGGGCAGAATGGGTACTTAGTAACCAAACACAAAAGAAAAATTCTAACACAAGCCCATTGTCCTTGAGTTGATCCAGAATGATCAACAGCCAGCAAAAAGCCCCAAGGTAGTGCAATTAAGTGCTAACTACTAGTCAAAATGCGGGGAGTTTGAATCTACCTAAAGGTGCCTTTCTAGACCTGCTTCTTGGAAGTCACAGCCCTAAAAAACCCTACCCAGCATGGATTTTCTCTTCCCCAAATGGAAGTACCATGAGTTGAAATAGACTCAACCAAATGGTGGTTTTTCCTTGCAAGTGATCAGCAGGGTTTGCCAGAGATGGGTAAACTGAGTCAGGGGTAGAAGGAGTCACAGGATTTTAAAAAGATGTAACATTTATTGAATGTGTAATGTTTTAACAGTCATTGTTCTCAGTATTCTGCAGGTCTTCAAATGACTCAGAAGGGCAGGTCACCTGCATGCTTTGCAGAACATCACAGCTCTCGAAGTGGTTGTCAGGGGCTGTGGAGCAGGCTCTGAGTCATGGCAACTCATGGTGTACAGTAGATTGAAACGCTGCTCAGTCCTGCAATTGTAGTTCAGTTTGAGTCCACTGTCATGGCCACCGTGTCAATCCATCTAGTTGAGGGTCTTCCTCTTCTACTCTGACCCTTTATTTTACCAAGCCTGATGTCTTTTCCCAGGGGCTAGTCTCTCCTGATTACTTGTCCAGAATATATCGAAGACACCTTGAGATTCTCACTTCTAAAATACTCCCTGTACTCTGTCTGCACATCCTCCAAGACACATCTGTTTGTTGTTCTGGCAGTCCATGGTACTTTCAATATTAGCTAACACTATAATCCAAATAAATCAATTTGTCTCTGCTCATCTATAGTTCTTGTCCAGGTTTCACATGCACATGAAGCAATTGGGAAGACCATGGCGTGGGTCACTCACACCTTAACCCTCACAGTGCCGTCCTTGCTCTTTAAGACTTCAAAGAGGTGTTGGGTAGAAGATTTTCCCAATGCAATATGTCCCTTGATTTCTTGATCATTGCTTCCATGATCATTGATGTGGACCCAAGTAAAACAAAATCCTTGACAACAGCAATCTTTTCCCCATTTACCATGATGTTCATTATAGGTCTAGTTGTGTGGATTTTCGTGTTCTTTACATTGCATTGTAATCCACGCTGAAGTCTGCAGGCCTTGATCTGCATGTGTAGATGAAGATTCCTTCAAGTTTTCTTCGCTTTCAGCAAGGTTGTGTTATCTGTATATTGCAGGTTGTTAATGAGCCATCCTTAAAGCCTGGTGTTATGTTTTCCTTTGCTCAGTTCACAGATTGGATAGATATGATAAAAGCCTTGGCACACACTTTTCCTGACTTGAAACTATGCAGTGTCTGCTCCAAGGACTGTCTCTTGGTCTCTGTACAGGTTTCGAATGAGCACAAGTGTGGGTTCTGGAATTCCCTCCCATCCATAGTTTGTTTTGATCCACATAGTTGAGTGTCTTTTGCATAGTAAGTAAAACATAAGTAAACATCTTTCTAGGAGTCTCTGCTTTCAGCCAAGATCCATCTGATGTTAACAATGATCTTCATTCTACATCCTCTTCGGAACTTGACCTGATATTCTGGTAGCTCCCTGTCAATGTGCTGTCATCCTTTTTGAATTATCTTTAATAAAATTTTACTTGCATGTGATGTTAATTATACTGTTTGACAATTTTCAAATTGTTTTGCCACCTTTCCCAGAATGGATACAATTATGGATTTCATCTACTGATCGACTGGGTAGCTGTCTTTAACATTTTTTTGATATAGACTATTGAGTACTTCCAATGTTGCATTGGTTTTTAAAAAAAAAAACGTATCAATTGATGTTCTAATAATTCCTGGAATCTTGTTTTTTGCTAGTGACTTCAATGTATTTTGAACTTCTTACTTCAGTACTGTAAATTTTGATCATGTGATACCTCTAGAAATAGCTGAATATTGGCCAAATCTTTTGATCTATTGACAGTGTATTCCTCTGATCTTCCCTTGATGGCTTCCTGCAATTAGTTTCCCTTAGAATTCTTCAATATTGTAACTTGAGGCTTGATTTTGTTCTCTAGTTCTTTCAGCTTGAGATATATTGGTAATATTTTCTCTTTCGGTTTTCAATTTTAGGACTTTATTAATCTAGTCTTCTATAGCTGCCCTTTGACATTTTCTGTTCAGCTCATTTATTTCATTGTATCTTCGTCATCTCTCTAACTTAGGTCTTATTATTGCTATGGATTTTACAGAAGAAGAAATTGAGGCACAGATTGAGTCCCAACTCCATTGGGTAGAACCAGGATTTGAATCTCTATCACGTGGAACAGGCATCCAGGCCACATTGCTAGAGACATGGGTACTAAGTACCCACAACATCTGGGTCAATAGAGCTTTCCCAGAAGTGGGTGTGGATATCCATGAGGCAAGGCCTTTACCATATATGTGGAGAGTTTAACTAACCCAAGGACTGACTCTCTCTTTGTCAAACAAAGTGGATCTCCAGTTATAAGGGAAACAGCTTGAGTTGAAACACATTCTTCATTTGGATTTCTTGGGACCTGAGAGAGTTCCCAGATTATGGGAAATTCAGGGCTAAAGTCTTGAGAGTTGTAGGAAAACCAGAATACCTTGATAACTGCAATCTGGAATAGAAAGTTTAAGGATCAAGGTTATAGGGACTTATGTATTGGGCTGATAACTACAAGGTGAGCCATTTGAAACTCCCAGGTCCACCTATGGAGAAAGATGAGGCTTTTTTGCTCCCATGCAGATGTTCGGTCTTGGAATCTCACAGGGGCCATTTTGCTCTGTTCTCTACGGTTACTGTGCGTCGGAATTGACCCGGTGGCAGAATTTGCTTTGCAAGTACCTGGGTCCTAACCAAAATGGGAAGGTGGTAAGTAGACATGACTCCAGCCAAATAAATAACCTTGGGATATTAAGAGAAATCTCAGTGTATTTTAGACAAGGCATCTACCAGAAATTAAGCCCTTGGTTTAACTTCATCTCTTCCACAGCCGCTAACTTACTCTGAGCCCCTGGAATGTTTGCTTTTACATCCTGGCCCTTGCTTTGATCATCTATACAATGAGGAAAGTGAATTTGGTAATTCCTAAGAGTTCTTTTAGTTCTTGAATTTTCAAATTTTAGAAGCAGATGGTCTCTACTGTCCCTTAGCACAGGGGCCTTCTATGATTGGATAAATCTCTCGTTATAAACAAGTAATTCTCTTGCACACTCTACTACCATTAGGTTTAAATCCAAGTCTGTTGTGGTCATCAGGGACATAAAAAAATAAATGAAAGTATGAAAAATTTAATTCAATCTTATGATCTGTTCAAGGGCACAGGAAGATTTCAAAAGTGATGGTAAAACAAATGGATGAACAAGCAAATGAATGAATGACTAAATAAATAAATTCTGAAAACTCAGTGTGCCCCACTGCTTTTTAGATATTTTGTCAAAGCTTTGTTTTCGTTGTGTGCTATTGACACGATTCTGGCTTATGCTGCTGTTGTTAGGTGCTGTTGGCTTGCTGTAGCTCACAGCAACCTTATACAGTACAACCGAAGTAAGCACTGCTGGTGCTGTGCCAGCCTCACCATTCTTGATAGGCTTGAGCCTGTTGTCGCAGCCACGGTGTCAGTCCATCTCACTGAGGTTCATCCCTTCTGCTGACCTTCTGCCTGACTGGCAAATTCACGCACACACCATGAGCGAGCTGATGATGCCTTGTCGTTATCCTGCAAAACAGAGGGGAAGTGTTAATCAAGCTTTCCTAGGCTGTGGAAGTAAGGCCTGGATTTGGAGTGTTCCAGTTGAATGACATTTTAGAAATCCCTTAGACCAATCCTCCTTCATAGAGGCCAGAGTGATGACTTGACATGCCTAGACATCATTCTAAGGAAGAAAAGAGCCAAGGATGGAAGGCCTATCTTTTCTTCTCAACATAGGTTTCCACCACAGTGCAGAGATGGGTCATCTTCATCACTCAAGTAGTGGTGACTATGTGCCTACTAAGTACTTTACCAGGAGAAGCAGGATGGAAGCACACCTTGTTCTTACTCATCATCATGAGTAATTCATGATAATAAATTGTGCATATGAAGAGCAAACATGAAGCATAGTTGGAAGTGAATGAGAAGGGGTTGAGAGTGGGGTGATGTTTAGAGGGCAATAGCAGACAGTATCAGATGCAAAAGAGTAGTCTTGCTACGGGGAGCCTGGAATCTGAATGAGGATTTTGGATGAATTTTTTAGGCAAGTTAGGGAGGCAGATTAGTAAAAATGAGTCAAATGATCTGGGTTCAAATCCTGTTTCTGGCTTTCATCAGAGAAAAGCTCATTTAAAGAGCCCCTTTAAAAGAGCCTTGTGTCTGCACCTGAGCTTGTTCCTCCGTCAGTCTTTCTGAGGCCTCCTAGGAGAAACGCTGCTAGAAGCAGGAATGGGAAGGGTGGGTGTTGCAGACCATCTCTGTGAGATGCTATGGCTTTTATGACAAGGAGTAATGGCATTGGGCAAGGGCCTGCTCCAACAGATCAATCTTGGCATCATCTGTTGTGGGTGCGGAGTAATTCATGAGAGAGCCATAGGAAACCAGACCACACCAATGGAAATGTATCCATGAGCCTATTCTTGGGTGCTTGGCCATTCAGACAAGTGACTGAATGGCAGACACCACGGTGCAGCTGACACATGCAACTGTGGGACTCTTTTTTAAAAGAAAGAGTTATGACTTGAGGGGAACAGGAGTGAGCGTGAACCAGACTGAGTTATGTCTTATTCAAGAATTCCCTCGATTCCTGCTCCATCCTCCCTCTTCTATGGTGAAGTCTACAGGAGGCTTTCTTTTGCAGAGCCCCATTCCAAACAATGAGAAATCCACATTCTCCTGTTCTCTCCTTTGTAGAGTCTTGGGATGCAGAGGGAGCGGGTGTATTCCTGTAGGAGCTGCACTCCAGAGAGTAAACACAGAGTTCTGAGTATGAATCAGCAGGATGCAGGAATGTCTGAGCAGCCGAGGTAAGCATTTTCCAATGGTGAATTATTTTTCCTGATTTTTGAAAATAAGAAGAGTGAAGAGGAGTTTCATGAATACTTTTAGCAAGATAGATCTCTGGTCCTTGGGGCATGTGCTTGATGCTTTGCCCTCCGATTTCTGTTCATAATAGTGCCCCACAAGAGCAGTAGACTTGTCTCAGATTTGGGGGGTACAAGTGAGGAAAGGGGCAAGTGAATTGTTTTCTAGCCCCTGGACATTCAGGAGCACCAATTTCTAGGTGCACAGGCTAATCAAACTGAAAAGGAGCATGTGTTGTTTCTGCTCAGCTTTCATCCTTAAAGGGTCACAGGAGAATGCGGCTGTGAGACTCCACAGGCCCACCCCTGGTTCTGGCATCTATTAGTGCAAAGATCATGTCTCTAGTTTGGGTCTCCGGAGAGCAGCGTCTGAGACCACGACGTGGTGGAGGCAGTTTATTTGGAAAGCAGAAGAGAGTGGGGAAGAGGGAAAAAGAAAAACAGGATATGTTATGGAGCTAGTTACTGTTGTGTGCAATTGGGACTCAAGACCCCTGGCATTCGATGGCATTTGGACATTCATGCACCAAAATCTCATCCCTCATTGGTTAGGGATGCTACTGTACAGGAGCTTTGCTGCACATCTGTGTTTCATCTACTCGGTCTCTGTAGCTTCAAAAGAGTCTCGAGCCTATGCAGCAAGGGAGTAGGGTCACATCGATGATGCAGGCACTGGCAACTTACAGCCACACTGAAGCCGGGTGGTTGAAGACATACAGATGGTATAAGTAGCCAGTGCAAAGACCCTTGGGAATTCACGGAACACAGAAACCCAGTGTAGCTGAATGGACTACACAAGAAAGAGAGTAAATAGTAAGTAGTGGTAGTAGTAGTAGTGGTAGTAGTGGTAGTAGTAGTAGTGGTATTAGTGGTAGTGGTAATGGTAATAGTAGTAGTAGTAGTAGTATGCTATAAGAGACATAGTAAGGACGGGTCCTATGAGAGCATGCAAGTCTATGGGAAGGGTATAGCTTCTATTTTTGTTAGAGAGACAGAGCCAAGAGTGTAACACATTAGTTTGTGTTTTAAAGAGTACCTTGTTAAGAAGACACTCAGGTTAGGGGAGGGATAGAAATGGGGAGACAAATTTTGCAGGCTGATTCAATAATCCAGGTGAGAGAGGATAATGGTTTAAATCGGTGTGGAAACAATGTAGAGGAGTGAGGAGTGAAATACATTCTTTCTAGTTCTTTTTAACAAACTATCAAGGTGATGTTTTAAAGAAGACTTAAAATATTTTTCTCTATGTTTAAAGATAACCTATACCAATGCTATAGGTCAAGGAATTTCTCCACAAGATCAGCAGTAAAACTGAGTTTTAAATTCACATCTTCCTGATTTCAGAACTGCCACTCTTTCTAAGTCTCCCTCCAGTGAGCTCTGAAAAAGCTGTTTACTCTTTGGTTCTTGCATCATTAGCCCTGCGTCTGGCTCTAATTCCTGACAAGCGGGAGAGAATAGAAAGAGTTAATGAAAAAACAGAGTCTGCAGGACTTTTCTAACAGAGAGACCACTTTTCTCATCACATTCCAAAATGCTGAACAAACTAGATGCAAGATTTCAGGAACTATATAACAGCAAATTATTGAGTTGGGAAGCAATAATTAGAAAGGAAATGAAGAAAATGGACAGTGGGGGCCTTAATGTGAAAGATGACATTGATAAATCAAAGGAAGCCTTGAATTAGAGATGTAGATAGTTCAACTGATTATCTAAGATAACTCATATCCTCCACCAGCCTCGTCCATCTTGTTTTGCTTTTGTGAGGACACAGAGTATTCTTGGAAATTGCCAGGGCACAGCTTGTGTCTTCCAAATGTTTACTCAAAGAGGATGGGGAAGAAGGGGATGAAGCAGTTGAAAAATAATTTGCTTGTTAGGCATCCCAGAGGAATGCACTTCTTTTCTCCAAGTCCGGTGTATTTATGGTAAAGGCAGTAAGAGGAGCTTACGATGGATTTTGACAGTAAGGCAAAAGTAAACATTAAACCCAGGCTAGAAAAAGTTAGAATGAGACAGCTTTACTTTAGAGGTGTATTCTAATAGTTGAGTTAAACCAAGTGCCACATGACTACTTAGAAGAAAGTAGACACTTCTCAGCTGCCTTCCCCTTCGGGACGATTCCCAAGAAAGCGGTGTTTATTTGGGGTACTTTGTTTTTTTTCCTTTTTTCCATGAAAAAAGATGTCAGGAGGGACAAAAGGAATGTTGGGATGTGAGTATAACCACATATCTCAAGATTGTTTTGATTCATGGGATGAGAGTCGGAAGAAGAGCACAGAAGTGAGAGCGGAGAAGACCCAATTGGATTGTTCCATTTCAGCCACTCCACCCTTGCTGGCAAGACAGAGTCCCTGGACAGAAGATGTAACACCCAGCCGTAGCCAAATGCCTCATAGGCTGGAAACAGACACTGACAGGAATTTGAACTACAGCCATAAGACACTTCACAAAATCCTGTGGGCAGGGTAGGGGGTGGAATTTGTTTTGCATGAGTGTGTTCCTTGGGTATTTGGTGCTTATTTTATGGTGGATGACCTTGTGCAAGATTCCGGAAATCCCTCCTGGCCCCTTTCCAGACCTGTGGCTGTGCCTTTGTGCTACTATCAGCTGTTGCGTTACAAGCAGGGCTAACCAGCACCAGGCTCACAGCGATTGGTTTCCTTTTCCAAAACACCCACCAATCACTCAAGAATCTTTATTTCTGCTTAGCTCAGGGAATCAGTGCCTGCTTTTGCAATAAGTGTGGATGCCCCAAATCTTCTGGGGCTAATTATAAAAATGAGTCAAAAAGTACTGCTACAACATCACGGAAACTTTTATTAAATGTGGATATGAAAATGTGAAATGATTATTTCTCCACATATTCCCCATCTAGGTCTCTTCAGTCTCTGTAACTTTGTCCCTGAGTATTCTGAACTCATTGATTTATATCACAGCAAATCAGTAGTTTTAGCATTTTTGAAGGACTACAGTCATGTTGCTTTGAAAGGTTCTTTGAGTTTTGAGGGAGAAAAAAAGAAGTTTGAAGGGTCAAGACCAGGGCTGAAGGGGTAAAATTTCTCAATGAATGTTCATAGGCTAGCTCTTGTTACCCTCACAGAATGAGCAGGTGTACCGATGTGATATAAAGAAATATGTGTGTGTAACTTTCCTGGTCTTTACTCACCAGTACAGTGTTCCAATTTCTTAGGATTTCTTTGTAAGAAGCTCTCTGATTGTCCTGTGTCCTCCTAGAAAATCAATGAATGTTCTCCCTTTGGAATACCCCCAAGCCCTTTGCGTTAACTGCTCTGCCTTGAATTTAACTGATTCATCAGAATCTACTCGTTGGATTGCATTTCCTTGTGAAGATACCCTCACAAGACTAAACCAGGTATATTGCTGAGAGAACTTCTCTACAGACATCTACAGTCAGAAACACGTTTAAACACGTTTTGCTTGCAAAAGACCCAGGTCTATGTTTGGACTTACTAAGAACGTTAGAAACAATACTTTTAGACTTAGCATGGTAGAG
>NW_022103904.1:8921058-8922323 GCF_000313985.2 Echinops telfairi
TAAAATCTACAGTACTCTGCTAGCTTCCCAAAAGAAAAAACTAATTGCCCTCTTAGGAGGTGGGCAAAGGACCTGAACAAAAGTTTCACATGGGCAGAAATCCGAATGGCCAACAAACATATGAGAAAATGTTTCTGATCTTTAGCCATAAGAGAAATGCAATTAAAACAACAATAAGCTACCACCTAACACCCTCAAAGGTAGCCCAAGTCAAAAAATCAGAAATCAACAAGTGTTAGAGGGGCTGTGGGGAGATAGGAACTCTCATCCACTGCTGGTGGACCTGTAAGTATGAACAGCCACTATGGAAATCGATCTGGTGATATCTAAAACACATGGAAATCGAGTTACCATACGACCCAGCAACCCCCCTACTGGGCATATACCCAGAAGAGGCAAGAAACAAACCAAGGCCAGAAATCTGTGCTCCAATGTATATTGCAGCACACTTCACAATTGCAAGGAGTTGGAAACAACCCAAATTTCCATCAACTGACGATTGGATTAAAAAACTGTGGTACATACATACAATGGACTACTACGCATCGCTAAAAAGCAGGGATGAACGTATGAAGCACATTGCTGCATGGGAAGAACTGTAGGAAATAATTTTAAGCAAAGTAAGCCAAGCACAAAAGGAAAAGTACAAGATGAGTCCCCTTAGGTAAGCTTTTAAAAAAAAATTCAAAAGGGGCATAGGGCAAAAGCTACTGTATACAAACATTCCAGGGGTGAGGACCAGGTTATATGGCAGGGACCTGACCAAATACTGGGATACACATGGAAGACAACTAAAAAGGAGGTGGGGAAAGGGAAAAAAAATAACAAAAAAGAAATGGGTAGCAGGGGCACAGGGCACTAACCCACCCACTGGGAGGGTATTGTTTATATCTCCACAAAGAAAGAGGGACCAGGCTTCAACCCAGTGCTTCCAGATGTGAAGGCAACATGCTGGCGTGGAGTAGGGAACCAGTGGAGAGGTCTGGGGGGCTGGCCCAAGTCCCAAATACTAAGTGGACGCCTGCCCCTCCCCCCAGAATAATTTATTTCAAAGGACGGCATTGAATCTGCAGCTCCGGGAGAGGGACATATCTGATTGGAACACATGGGTGCAGATGAAGGGGGAGGAGGAGAGAAACACATTCTATCTGGCCCACCAGGCCATGAGGCCAATGTTCCCAATTAGAGCAGCCAGTCCACAGAGAGGACCACATGGCCAGCCCCACTATGAGATATGACGCCCCTCACTGACCCATAGCCCTACA
>NW_022103904.1:8923219-8926328 GCF_000313985.2 Echinops telfairi
CCTGAGGGGTTCATCTGTCCTGGATTCCCTGTATTTCCAGTTCCTGTCTGTGCTAGTGTACATCCTCTGATCCAGCCAGATTTGAATTTCTTTCCTTTTATATGTTTATTTTCTCCTATTTCCATTTTATGTGTTAAATATGTGCATCATTTATTAGACACTATCTTGTATTTTTTATTTGAAGTGGTGGAGAAATAAAGTACAATAATTACACAGAATGCTTTGCTCTTTTCAAGGTATGGCTTGAGAAATCAACTCCACCAAAATAATAGGTGTGATGTCTTGCTCTAGGCAACCCCAACTGCCTCTCAGTGCACGTGTACCCCCAATAGATGGGGGTCACAGCAAGAAGACACCTGGCTACTGTCCCAGAACATCAGGTTTTCTTCACCAACCTGCTGGGTGTACCTGCTAATCCCATGGTTTTCATCTGGACACTTGCTAGAAATGCAAAGTCTCAGGCCTCACCCAAGATCAATGAGGGAGATTCCCGTAGGAGGGGCCACACAATCTGTGTTTTACCGATTTCTCTAAGTAATTGAAATGAACACACAAGTTTGAGGAGCACTTGCTAAGTCAAGCAATGCTAGTGGGACCCATTAGGAAATTCTCCCTTCTGAGAATCCTCCCAATTTGAACTTCAGTATACTGTACCATCATCAGTGCCCCTTGCTGCTTACTTGATTTTGATTGGCAATCCTGTGTGTGCCGGAGTAGAAATGTCTTCCACGTGGCTTTCAATTGCTGGTATTTTGGAAGTAGATTGCCAGGTCTGCCTTCTGATGTGCCTCTGATTGGACTTGAACCTTTGACCTTTTGCTTAGTAGCCAAGATTGTTAGCCATTTGTACCACCCAAGGATTCCTGAACTTTGACACATCTATCACAGAATAAACAAAAACACTGCCAAGCTCCCTGCCATCTAGTCCATGCTGACTCACAGTGACTCTATAGGACAGGGTAGAACCGCCTACTGTGAGTTTCCAAAACTGTAAGTCTTTACCGGAGTAGAAAGCCCTGCTTTTCTCCAGAGGAGTGGTTGGTGGTTTTGAACTGTGGACCTTGCGGTTCTCAGCCCAACATGTAACCACTCCACAGGTCTTGTTTCTGTCATTTCCTGTTGTCTACTTTTCTTTCACTAGACATCACTGTTCTGTGTTCCTTCATGTGGCCCGAGTGATCTGGTATTTCCTCACGTGTCTTTCTGGATTTAGAACCTTGCCTTTTTCCTTCAGCTTATAGTTTACTGAGAAATTAAGCAGTAGTGTCTTCATTTCTACACGTACATTCCTCAGGAAGTCCTTTGCCAATGGCCTCATATATTCATGCTATTGTCAGCCACTGTTCCTGTCATTTTTCACTTTGACAAAAATGTATGAATAGTTTTTAGTCTAAGAGTGAGATCGCTGAGTACTAGGACAATCTGGCAGTGCGTAACCTAGCTCTGAGGAACACGTGTAGAGGGTTATATATGGGTGTGCCTGTGTTCGAGTGTAGAACATTTCCATATCGTAACTATACAACACTGAACAGCAAAATCCCCCCAAAGCAGTATGTAAAAGGAATTTAATTTATATCTTGTTCTCCTGCCACACGGCATTTGCCATGAGCACATGCAGTATTGTTGAGTAAAGGGCTTCGAGAAACAGGGCCCGTCAAATAGCATTCCACCCTGCAGTGAGCCCTTTCCTACCCAGAACCTAGGATATTTGACCCTTGGTGGCATAGTGGTTACTGGTTGGGCTCCTAACCACAAAGTCAGCAGTTTGAAACCACCAGCCACTCTGAGGGTGAAAAATGAGGCTTTCTATTCCCGTAAATAGTTTCCCTCTCGGAAACCCACAGTGGCAGTTGTATCCTGTCCTATGTTGGTCGCTTTGAGTCAGAACTAACTCAGCGGCGGTGAGTTTGTTGTTGCCAAGAAGAAGGCTTTGCTTTTCCAAGCAGGCAGGTGACAGAGAGCAACCACATAGAAGAGAGCTTCCTTCTCTGCTGTGAATTTCTAAATTAGGTTGAGTACCTAGTGAGGGATGGTTAATTTCCGTCCACTCTTCAAGCATCAAACCACAACATCAATATTATCTTATCTGGTCAAGAAAAGAATGAAGTCAAAGTGATAGGCAGGAAGGTTAGGGAACTAGGGGTAGTCCTATAAAGTGACCCACTAATTGGCAAGGAACAGCAAGGCAGGCCTCCAAGGAAAAGGGAATTTCCTAAGAGATCAAGCAGGCGCTGGAAGGGTATGGGAAAACACATGCACAGTAAGAACCAGGTATGTCACACATACTCTCCTGCAACCCACTCAAAGCCCAAATATTCACAGTAGGAACCAGGCACATCATACATCACATACTTAAGCACACCCACTAAGATCCCACCAAGACACAGGTGAAGGTGGAACGATACCAGTTAGGGAGGAAGCGCACATCAAATCAAAGAATAGGACCAGTCCGTCTTTTTCCACCTTCCCTTTCTGCGATGGTCATTCTTGTCTGTGAGAGTGTGCTATCAAACACTTTGCTTTCACTCATAAAATCTTACTTCCACTCAAGTTTGTGCTTCTGCTGGGTGAATTCTTTCTACACTGAGAAGCAAGAACTGAGGAACAGCATTGTATAACCTAGGGAAAGGCCTCAAGAGGCATTAAGGAGAGCTAATTTTGCCAAGGAAAGAGCTTTGGACCACACTTCTTCTAGAAAACACCCACCATCAATGCGGTCTTCTTTTTTCCACTGTTTTTATCCCAAGAAGCCCTGGTGGCACAACAGCTCAGTGCTTGGCTGCTAACTCAAAGGTTAGCAGTTCGACCCAGCTTAGTCACTCATGGTCGAATCTGGGCATCTGACTTCATAAATATGACCGCCTGGAAGGTCCTCCAGGTCAGTTCTGCCCTGTCATATGAGGCCACTATGAATCTGAATGAACTCGAGAACACACAACAAAATTTTCTTCAGTTCAACAAACGTATTTGAATGCGAAAGACAAGATTTCTCTTCTTGTTTACTTACAGTTTTGCCCAAAAGGAGGCAGGAAGATAATGGCCATTATTTGAATTTAGGAGCTGAACAAGTGGACCTCAATGTGTTGAATATGATTTGTATTCAGGCATA
>NW_022103904.1:8926669-8939702 GCF_000313985.2 Echinops telfairi
TGAATCTGATCCCTTATTTAGTGGTATTTTATACAAAGAAATAACAGACAAGGACCAGTAGATACTTGGGGAACCACTGTGTGACAATGGAGGCACATGTATCCATAGGTAGCAAACGGATGCCAACAATTGCTGAGCCACCAAAAATTAGAGGAGGGCTCACAGAAGGATTGAACACAATGGGACTTTTAGCTCCAGAGCTGAGTCAGCACATAATTTTTTTTTCTTTAAAACCACCCACTTGGTAGTATTTTTTTGCAGTGTCCAGGAAATGAAAAGCAATCAGTACAACAAAGACTCTGTCAGTGTCTAACTTTTCCCAAGAAAGGTATCAAGATTGCAGTCTTCTCCCTGCTACATGTCTAAATCACATACCTTCTCTTTCCTGTACACAGAAACATTCATTGAACAATAGGCATAAACTAGTTTAGGCAATCTGTTCTGTGGGCTTGATGGTGTTGATTTAACTTTAAGGCAGACATTCCAACATTTCAGAGCCAGATTGTTTTTGCACTCTAAAGGTTCATCAGCATTCAGAATGCTTCCTTAATCAATGACTGTTTACAGGATTTTAGGGAGAAAGCCTAGGTCTCAACTCCTCTTGCTTCTAAGTGAAATAACTTACTCAGAACTTTCCCAGTGAGCAGTCAAAGGTGGAATAATTTTATTTCATAGACATGGAGGGGACATAAGATCTCAAAGCAGTTATGTAGGTTTGTTTGGAACATATGACATTGTTTACTGGAAACAGAAGAGCTGAAACACTACCTTCCTTCTTGAACTATAGATAGGAGGAGAATGAGATAGTTACCAGTGGGAGTTGATGCCCACAGCATGCCCTGGAGTAGAGGAAATTAAACACAGCAAAAACCAGTTGTCTTCATGTTGGTTTTGACTCGTGGCAATCCTGTTTGTGTCAAAGGTCGAACTGTGTTTCACAGGGTTTCCAGTGACTGATTTTTCAGAAGTAGATCACCGGGCCTTTCTTCTCAGCCATCATTTAGCTTTGGGGCACATTGGCTGCATTGCTCAGGGGTTCAAGAGAGAATTCGGGCAGCCACAATGGGCCATATACAAACTGAACAGATCAGAATAGAAACAGAAGGTACACACTAGAGGAAACATACAAAGCAGGTGGAGCAGAAGCCAATTGGTAATAGAACAAGAAAACTGGGTGCATAGAGGATTTAATTTATATTAATAAGACAGCAATAGAGCAGAGGCATGGCCTCTTGCTACTGACATTTTTAGAACACCCATAGACTCAGGGATACCATGTAAGTCCACCGTGCAAGGGTCTTTCTCCTTGTAGTTACTGCTGGGCTCCTACACACATACCCCATGGTATGAGATCTTAGAACTCGGTGGCACTGTGAGTTAGACATTGCCTTTGAACTGCAAGGTGGTCCAAGCCTACTAGCACTCCGTGGGAGAAAGCTGAGACAGGAGTTGGCTGTTTCTCTAAATATCTGCAGTCTCGGAAGCCCTAAATAGTGCTGCTATGAGTCAGAATTATTAGATGGAGGTGGGCTTCTTACTTAATATATCCTGTTAATAAGTTCCCCTTTTGTTGACTGAATCTCTGAACTTTGTAATATTGAATTGTACCACAGACTTAGCCTCTAAACTCATTGTACTCTTTTCTGTTAAACAAAGAAGTGCTACTTCCCCAGCTTCATGAAGCAGCATGGCACAATTCAGCAAATATGAGGTCGCTGTGAGTTGGTCATCAACTCAATGGCAGTGAGTTTGGTTTTCTGAGTTAAGTTGGAACGGGAAATGTGTCACGAGTCTGGTGACTTTTCACAAAAAGTAATCTCCACTCTGTCATTCTTTTGCAACTTGAGTTCTACGGGCTTCATGTTTCTCCATGAATTTTCTCAGCTTTGATTCAGGCCAGCCAGCTATTCTTACAATAGCTCAGGCACGCCTTCTGTCTTCACTGTTGTATTGGCTCATGTCTGAATCAGCCCTAAGGATGCCAAGTGCTACCTGAGGACTGTCATCTTTAAAAGGGATATTTTGTACATCATTTTCAAAACATTTTCTTTCCACTTAAACCCCCAACATTAGGTTCTCCTTGCTCCCCTCCCTTGCTTTACACAATTGATGTGTATGGATTGCGATAACAGTTGTATGAGCCCCTAATAAAATGTTTAAAAAAAAAAAAAACACAGGGTGGGGAAAGAATGGCATAAGAAAAAAAAGGGGATATTTTGTATTTTATCTTTATAAGAGTTGTTATTGAAATACATGTAGAAAGCGGTACAATTTATAATCTCACCTAGAATCTCAGAGTAATAATCCTAGTGGAAATGTATATTCATTTTCCCCTCATGTGTTTTCCTTGTATGTGTTAAGAAGTAGTTGAGATCATATGGCGCATTCATTGCTGGGACCCCATAATTCATATTCCATTATAATGTAAGCATCTTTCCAAGCTTAAAAAGTTTCTGTAAACTTCAATTTTAATAGCTACACGATAGTGCAGCAAATGGAATTTCATTTGCAACTTACCTAACAATTCCCCAGTGCTGAGCATTTGTGTTTATAATGTTCGCCTAATATAAATAATTATATGATGAACATTTAGTCTACATTTTGGATGACTGTTCCCAGATGGATTTTTGGATGTGCAGACACTGGGAAACAGTTCAGTTGGAAAGGGTGTTTTTTTTCTCAAACTTAGTGACTTTTCAGATTAAACAGTTTATCTTCCATGGTGGCTATCAACTACCATGAAACCACATGGTTGGATCAGTATTGACAGAGTCTCTGATGTCTAGTCCTGCTACCCAACTTTGTGGGGTGAAAACGTCACACAGTTAGGAACTGGATTTTGTAGTCGGAAAGTTTGGCTAGAGGAGCAATCTTGTCGAATATCAATTGAGAATTTGGTGGATTTGATTGCTGTGGAGAGGCCTAAACAGATTATAATCAAAAGTATATATCTATATCTATATTTGATTGGTAGGAGAAGAGATGAAAGACAGAGTTGAGAGCTAAGAGCTCTGGTCTACCCCAATTACACTCCTTTAACCAGAGGAACTCTGAATGTGTTTTTTCTAGAGATAAACTATATGCTTTACACAATTGATGTATGTATGAATTGTGATAAAAGTTGTATGAGCCCCCAATAAAATGATTTTTAAAAATGTGTGGGGTGGGAGAAGAGAGAAATAGAGCAAAGGATTCAAAATCAACAACCTTGGAAATAGTGTAGGGAAGTGAAAGAGATATGGGAAAAGATTTTATCTCCTTTTGAGTTTTATTGTAGTAGCATGACTTTGTTTGGAGTATAATACATTTTCAGACTCTCTTAAAAATACAACTTTCAATGCATGCCCCAAAGTGAAATATAAATGATAAATGGATTATTACCTGTGATATAATTCTCTTTTCAGTGCTCATACCCTACCTATTGAAATGCTTGAATGTCCACTAGTTCTTTTTGGTACAGTAGTCCTGTATTCTTTCCATCTTCTTTGGATTCTTCCGGCATTGTTCAATATTTTACATATATTGTTGTAGGTCCCATTAAATCTGTTCTGACCCATAACAATAGTATGCACCACACAACAATACACTGCACAGTCCTGCACCATCCTTACAATTGTTCCTATGCCCGAGCCCATGGTTGCGGCCACTGTGTCAATCCACCTCCTTGAGGGCCTTCTTTTTCACTGCCCCTCTGCTTCACCAAACATGCTGTCTGTCTCCGCAGACTGGTCTCTCCTTACAATATGTCATAAAACAAAGTCTTACCATCCTTGCCTCCAAGGAGAACTCTGTACTTCTTCCAAGACAGACTGGTTTGTCTGTCTATCAATATTATTCCACAGCCCATAATTCAAAAGCATCTATCCTTGTTCGGTCTTCCTTATTCAATGTCCAAATTTCACATGCATACGAGGCAATGGAAAATGCCATGCCTTGGGTTAGGCATGCCCTGCTCTTCAACACTCCAAAGAGATCTCTTGACTGTTGCTTCCATGAGCATTGACTTTGGATCCAAACAAGATAAAATCCTTGACAACTTCAACCTCTTCTCTATTTATCGTGATTTTTCGTACTGTGGTGGCTTGTGTGTTTCTGTGATACTGGAAGCTATGTAACTGGTACCAGCAGGGTCACCCAAATGGAACAGGTATCAGTGGAGCTTCCAGACTAAAAATCAATGATGAAGAATGACTGTGCTTCACACATCGAAGAATGGAGCTGCTGACACCTTTACGCATAGCTTTCAGACATTGTCAGATGCTGAAGGCCTCAAGAAGGGATGAAGAGCATCTTTGAAGATCGTGCCAGATGATGGGCCCTTCTGGTCTGAGGGCACTCGCATTGTACTGAGGAGGAGCTGATTTCTTTGAGTAGAGTAGACTACGGTGATGTGGTCAAGTCAGGTAAACCTGTGCAAGTGGAGCCGTCTGAATTTTCATTTGCTGAAGGGACAAGACGCAAGTTAGGAGAAACAGCTGCAAAAATCTGCTAATGATCGAAACTTGGAATGTGTAAAGTATGAATCTAGGAAGTTGTTAAAAATGAAATTGAATACATAAAGATAGATCTCCTAGGTATTGGTGAACAGAAATTGACTGGTATGGGCTACTTTGAACCCAAAAAAAAATCATCATACGATTTACTCTGCTGGGAATAACATAATCAAGAGGAAAGACACAGGATTCATTGTCAAAAAGCACATTATAAATTCCATCATGAAATATGATGCTATCCAAGATAAGATTATATCTAACTGCCTTCAAGAAAATCCAATCAATACAACCATTAATCAAATTGATGCACCAACCACTAAAACTAGTGATGAAGAAACTGAAGAATTCTAACAAAGACTACAGTCCAAAATTGATCAAACATGCAATCAAGATGCATTTATAATTGCTGGTGATTGGAATGTAAAAGTTGGAAGCAAAGAAGAAGGAATAGTAGTTGGAAAATATGGTCGTGGTGATAGAAATGAAGTTCGGGATCGCATGACAGAATTTTGCAAAACCAATGGCTTGTTCATGGTAAATATCTTTTTCCAACTGCACAAAAGGCAACTGTACACGTGGACTCCCCCAGATGGAAGACACAGAAATAAGACATTTTGCCCATAGAATCTTTCTATAACTGAAACTCGAGGGTTTATTTATTTACTTCAGTTCTTTCAGTGTATGATAGACTGAGTGTGTTTTCCTTTTTTGGTTTTCTAAGTGTAGCTCTTTGCACATTTCATTATAATATTTTAATTTGCTTGAGCTACTCTTTGAAATTTTTTGTTCAGTCTTTTGACTTCATCATTTCATCCATTTGACTTAGCTACTCTATGGTTAAAAGTAAGTTTCTGTCTCTTCTGACATCCACTTTGATCTTTTCTTTCTTTCCTATCTTTTTAATGACCATTTGCTTTCCTCCTGTAGAATGTTCTTGGTGCCATTCCGTGCCTCACTAGGCTTTCTGTCCTTTGTGCTCAATGTGTCTAATCTGTTCTTGATATGTTCTCAAAATTCAGGTGGAATAGCCTCGAGGTTGTATTTGGCTCTTGTTTTAAATGTTTTCAGCTTCAATCTGAATTTACCCATGAGCAATTGATGGTCTGTTCCACAGTTGGCCCCTCGCCTTGTTTTACCTGCTGATATTGAGCATCTCCATCGTCTCTTTTCACCTACGTAGTCAATTTGATTATGTGCATCACATCTGAAGAAGTCTGCCTTTTGTGTTGTTGAAAAAAGGTATTTGCCATGAAGAAGTCGCTGGCCTTGCAAATTCTATCATGCGATTTCCAGCTTAGTTTCCACCATCAAGACCATGTTTTCCAGCTACTGTTTCTTCTTATTTGTTTCCAACTTTTTGCATTCCAAATCTAAATTATCAATGCACCTGGACTGCATGTTTGATCAGTTCCAAACCCAAGATATTGGTAAGATTCTTTACTTTTTGCATCACTAACGAATAGTTATATTTATTGAATTTCCTTGTCTGCCGATAGATATTATCCTATAACAGAAAGTGTTGATCTTGAAATACCCCCTTTGACAAGTACTGCAATGTCATTCCTCTTGCATCTGTCATTCCTGACATAGCCAACCATATGGTTTTCCCATTTGAAGTGGCCAACACTAGTCCATTCCAGCTCCTTAATACTTAGGATATCGATCTTTATATATTCCATTTCAATGTTGATATCTTTCATTTTCTTATATTCATACTTCACACATTCCACGTTTCTTATATTCTCTTCACACATTCCACGTTCCAATTATTAATGGTTGTTTGCAGCTCTTTTCTCTCACCTTGAGTACTGACTCATCAGCAAAGGAAGTCCCAAAGTCTTTACTCTCAAAGGCTTTATTTCATTTATGTCATTATGGTTGACTCTACTTTGATAAGGCACCTCTCTCTCTTCCACATGTAGCTGTATATTTGCTGTGCTGTGATGACTTGTGTGTTACTGTGATGCTAGACCTATGTCATTGATATTGTCGAACACCAGAAAGGTCAAACAAAATCAATAGGTTTCAGCAGATCTTCCAGGTTAAGAACCAGCTATGAAGAAAGAAGAGAACTTAGCCTCTGAAAACCATTTGGATAGCATCAAAACATTGTCACATACTGAAAACCTCAAGATAGCATTGTCGGATACAATGATCGAAGATGAGCTCTCAGGTCCGAAGGCACTCCAAATATGCCAGCTGTGAGGGTGGGGCAGGACGGGGTTGGGTTTCATTTATGAGTCAGAAATGACTTGCCAGCTACATCAAACAATATTACTGGTTTTGAACTAAGATCTTCTGGATTCTGGTTGTCTCTGTCTCGCTCAGAGTTTGTATTAGCCACGTCCTGGCTGATACCTGGTTCTTGAGCCCACCACAAGCCTTGGTGCCTTTCAAAATTTCAGAGCAGAGTAGAGGATGCCTGTCCACCTGCTTGCTCAGACACTGTGACTTTAACACAAGCCACATAATCTGGGCGATGCATGCCTTAGATGTGATCAATTGGTGTCTGGCTCCAGACTCCTTGGCATGCATGCTGTGTTCCAATCATTCATTCTGTCTTTCTCCTGCACTTCGTCCTCTGCTTCACTGTTACAGGTTCCTGGTTGCTGGTCCTCCTGTTTTTGTCATCTTGCTGTATCAACTTTGCCTTTTCACTTAATGGCAGGAGCCATTTCCTTGGCTGCTCCTTTTGACATGCCTCATGAGTCTTCACCTTCCTGATCAACCTGACCTCGATCTGACTCTTGGGATCCCAGTGGGAGTCTCCTTTTTTTAAAAAAAACAAACATCAATCTCACCTTTATGTTGGTGATATATGTTATCTCGTTCTTGAAGGTTTTCTCCCCGAGTAAAGAGGAAATAATACAAGAACTACAGGATGTCAAAGTCTTTTCTATACCTTGACTTTCAGAGGAACCTTTTTTGAAGTCCATTTGAATTATAACTGAAGATGAATGTAGGATTATGTGGATTACCCTTAGTGTGCTTGGGCATGAAATTCTATGTAGTGTCAATCTTATCTCCATTTACTTTGTTATCTGAGTTCTGCATAATTCTACTGGGTTGACTGCCTGTACACCATATCTCCCTATGTAGCAGAGTTCTTTATGAAGGAATTTATATATCCCAAAACTTTATTTTAATCTTTTATGTTATAAGTAAATACTTTCAGAAATTCTTAATAATTTCTCATGTAATTCTTTGGTAAGCATGTTCAGGGATTGTGCACACATTGTCATCAAACACAGAGTCAAATGGGGAACAAACTTTTAAAAAGGAAAAACACTATCGAAAGTGCTGGTAAGGCTTTGAGTAGCAGGTGACTGTTGTCCATCTAACCAGACTAGTAATAGGTCTGGATGTGATACAAAGTCTGCCTTCCTAAAAAAGGCTCAGGATTCTTTCACTAGGAAGGAATGCAAGATAGGATTTTGATTTCTTAGTTGGTACAAGCTTCCCGTTCAGTAGTTGGGACTGCTTTGAGAGGATGCATGAGTGTGGGAGGGAAAGGGCCAGGATGTGGACAAGTAACTAGGGGTGGGGGGTGGGGTGGCCAAGGCTATGACAATGAGAGGATTCACTGGGACAAGCCACACTGAGCCTCAGCTGGCAGAGCCACCAGAGGTCATTTTAGGGGCATCTGCTTTATTGGGATTAGAACAATAAAAAGGCTAAGCTCTTTGAAAATCAGTTGCCTTAAAAAATAAAAAGCTACTAGGTGCTCAAAAAATAATACCATCTTCTAGGGTTTTTTAGAAATAATGTAAAATATCAGGCAAAAAATTAAACGCTCCATACAGGTTTCTTTTGGTCTAATTTTTTTTTAACTTATTGTAATTCCTGTCAGGGACCTTTTTCAGTGGCCACTAAGCCAATTGTCATATCCTGGAAGTGTGTGAGGAGAGTTGTTGGATGCCCTGGAGATGTGTTTTGATTCACTTCTCAGAGACGCCCAGGGTATGTCCCTATGGCCCGAGTCTCTTGCAGCCAAACTTCTTCAGTGTCAGTGTGCAAGAATGGATCTGATTTACAGGATGTGAGCATCTAACTCTCTCTCTCTCTCTCTTCTACTTTCTTTTAAACTTGTGTTCCAGCTGCTCCTGTTGTGATGTTTGAAATTTTTCATCTCACATAACATATTTCCATTATCTTTCATGTATTGATTTAATAAGCTATTATTATTTTCTTATCATAGACCCACCACTACTTGTCTCTCAGTTTATTGCACTAGGGTGGCTTGTATGTTGCTATAATATTGGAGGCTATACTACCGTGTATCAACTACTAGCAGCATCACCTATACTGAACTTGTTTCAGAAGAGCTTCCAGATTACAAATAAAGGTCTTGTAATCTAGTTCTAAAACGTAGTTAATGTTAAATTAGTGGATCACACCAGAATGTTGTCTGATAGTGGGCTGGAAGATGAAACCCCTAGGATAAAGGTACTCAAAATGTACAGGGAGCACAGCAATGGTGTGCTTTAGGCTGAATTCTCTAGAGAAGTACCCTTCCCACCCCCACCCCCAAACAACAGCAACAACAACAACAACACACACACGTGAAAATATTACATAGAGACCACATCTGATCTCCCCTGGCTTCAGTGGGGAAAAGGAGAATCCGTGTCTGCATTATCCCAAAGCTGATTGCCACAGGGCAGAGAGAAGTCAGACCTTTGTCCGTCCTCTAACATTCTCTCACTCTGCTCTGACACCAACCATTCCTCCCCAAACAACCTACTTCTCTGCTAGGTTCAATAACCCCTTGCAATGGCCACACAGAATGTACAGACAATGCTAATGATTATCAGGACTTATTAGGGAAGTAGACAGGTTACTACAACATAGTGTCATAAAACATGAATGACAGTCTTGGCTCACAGCAGCACCTCTGCCCAGCCATTCTTTCTGGTCTTTGGCCTCTACCATGTTCTTCTTTTTGTTGTTGTAGTTCAGATTGTGTGCTCTCAATTTATTATTTTTTAATCATTTTATTGGGGGCTCATAAAGCTCTTATCACAATCTAAATTACATCCATCCATTGTGTCAAGCACATTTATACCTATGTTGCCATCGTCATTTTCAAAACATTTTCTTTCTACTTGAGCCCTTGCTATTAGCTCCTCATTGTTCTCCTCCCTCTCCCACCCTCCCACCCTCATGAACCCTTGATAATTTTTAAATCATTATTAGTTTTTTCATGTCTTACACTGACCGATGTCTCCCTTCATCCATTTTTCTGTTGTCTATCCCTCTGGGAAGGGGGTTATATGTACATCATTGTGATTGGTTCCCCCTTTCTCCCTCCACCTTTCCCTACCCTCCTGGTATTGATACTCTCATTATTGGTCCTGAGGGGTTTATCTGTCCTGGATTCCCTGTGTTTCCAGTTCTTATCTGTACCGGTGTACGTGCTCTGGTGTAGCCAGATTTGTAATGATAGTAGGGGAGAGGAAGCATTAAAGAACTAGGAAACTTATGTTTCATCGGTGCTATACTGCGCTCTGACTGGCTCATCTCTTCCTGTGTCCCTTCTGACAGAAGGTATCCAATTATCTATGGCTGGGCTTTAGGTCTCCACTCCACATTCCCCATCATTCACATTGATAGGATTTTTTGTTCTGAGTCTTTGATACCTAATATCTGATCCTGTCAACATCTCATGATCACACAGGCTGGTGTGCTTCTTCCATGTACACTTTGTTGCTTCTCAGCTAGATAGCTGCTTGTTTATCTTCAAGCCTTTAAGAGCCCAGATGCTATATCTTTTGATAGCCAGGCACCATCAGCTTACTTCAACACATTTGCTTATGCAGCCATTTTGTCTTCAGCGATCTTGTTGGGAAGGTGAGCATCATGGAATACCAGGTTATTAGAATGAAGTGCTCTTGTGTTGAGGGAATACTTGAGTTGAGGCCCAATGTCCATCTGCTACCTTGATACTTAACATATAAATATATGCACGTAGATCTATTTCCCCATCATCACATATAAATATGTTTACATACGTGCATGCCTGTATTTAGACCTCTATAAATACCCTTTACCTCCTAGTTCTTTCCTCTATTTCCTTTTACTTTCCTCTTGTTGGACTATCATGTTCGGCCTTCATTCTGATTTCAGTAATTCTTCTCAGCTACATTGCCCTTGATCAAGCCCCACTAGGCATCCTATACTCTCCTCACCATCGATTTTCGATCACTTGTTCTTTTGTCCCTGGGTTAGTTGACATTCCCCTTCATTTCCCCTCCCCTTCTCCCATGTCCTCCTGGAATCTTTTGCACCATTGTTTTCTTCTCCAGATTCTTCATCCCTCCTATCTTTATCTCGATAGACATACAGAGACAATAATAAGTATAAAAACAAGACAGTGCAAAATAAAACAACAACAAAAAAAAGAGCAGAAATTCTCAGAAGGGAAAGAAGGAAGTAGGAACTTTTCCAGAAGGAAAAAGAAAAAAACCCAACAACAACAACAAAAAAACAACAACAATAAAACAAAAGCCTATAAATAGTTCCAGTTCTATTTGCTGACCTTTAGGAGTGTTTTCCAGTAGAGTTTGATGGCATACCCTGGCTCCAAAGTCTGTTTTTGGTATTCTCTACCCTGTTTCCCCAAAAATAAGGTAGTGTCTTATATTACTTTTTGCTCCCAAAGATGCGTTAGGTCTTATTTTCACGGGATGTCTTATTTTTCCCTGAAGAATAATATAGTACACATTTATTGTTTATTGTTTTATTAAAAGAGACCTTGCACTTCCTATCTGCTCCAGCTGTGCTGTGGCCAACAGTGAGCTGCGCGGCAGTGCCCACTGCTATGGTCCAGAGTCCAGAGTTACAGTAGCTTGGGGTGGGGTGGGGGCTTTATCTTGGGGGAGGTCTTATTTTCGGGGGGATGCCTTATATTTCAGCGAGAGGCAAAACTGTCTTATTTTCGGGGTATGTCTTACTTTCGGGTAAACAGGGTAGGAACTTCATGGCTTTACTCTCCTTGCTGCTCTGTTGTAAGCCCTTAGCGTTTCGCCTCAGTGTGGTGGGGTCAGATCGGGCACAATTCCCACACTGTGCCTCCAGTGTCAGTTAGGGACTTACGTCTCATGGTGGGACTGGCCCTATGAGCCTCTCTGTGCATTGGCTGCTCTGAGAAAGAATATTGTCCTTGGGGCTTAGTGGATCAGGATGTGTTCCCCTCTCTCTCCTTCCCTCTTTGTTTGCTCCTGTGTGCTCTGATCAGACATGCCCTCTCCCTGAGCTGTAGCTTCAAGCTTCTGTGCTGTCCGCTGAAGTGAATTCTTCTGGGAGGTGGGGCTGAGGTGTCCACACAGTTGGGATTGGGGCTGGTCCGCACACCACTCTATGTCTGCCATGTTCTTTGGGCTGGGAAACCCCCATTCACTCATATCTCTGGTATTGACATGGCCTCTGCTGCCTCCTTAAAGCAGGGATTTCATAAGAATGTTTTCTACTGGTGCCTCTTCTTTCTTGAGAGTCCTGGGATTATTTATTTTCACGATTCTGAGATGCCTTGTTCTTATAGTCAGGGAATGACAACACTGACCAATCCCTAAGTTAAAGTCCTCTATGTTTGTGTGGTCAAACAAATTCATTCATTGTGTGAGAATTATAGAGAAATGGATGAAGAGCCATATTAATAAAATTCACTTTACCACAGATGGAGAAGTGAACACACACACACACACACACACATACACACCAAGGGGAAGGACCTTCAAAAAGTTTAAGGAGAATTATCTTTAATTCTATTTATCACAAAATTTCTGGTCTCTCTCTATCTTTCTCTCTCTCCTACTGGTTGGATTCAGAAGAGGACATGGAACAAAGGATGTTATTGCTGATGTTACATGGATCTTGGCTGTAAACAGAGAATAGCAGAAAGATGTTTACTTGTGTTTTATTTAATATGCCAAGGCATTTGATTGTGTGGATCATAACTAACTATGGATAGCCTTTCAAAGAGTGGGAATTCCAGAACACTTCATTGTGCTCATGTGGAATCTTACATGGATGAAGAGGCAGTTGTGGGAACAGAACAAGGGAATACTGTGTGATTGAAAATCAAGAAATGTGTGTGTCCAGGTTGTGTCCTCTCACCATACTCAGTCAATCTATATACTGAGCAAATAATTAGAGAAGTTCGATTATAGGAAGAAAAATGTGGCATCAGGATAAGAGGAAGGCTTATTAACAACTTTTACGATGCAGATGGCACACCTCGCTTGTGGAAAGTGAGGGACACTTGAAGCATTTGCTAATGAAGATCAAGGACGCAGCCTATAATTCAATGTAAAGAAAACCAAAATCCTACCAACTTACCAATAGGTAATACCATAATCAAGGGAGTAAAGATTGAAGTTGTTAATGATTCCTACTTGCTTGGATTCACAATCAGTTCTCAGGGAAAGAGCAGTCAGAAGATAAATGACACGTTGCATTGGGTCAATCTGCTTCACAAGACTTTTTTTGGTATTTATTCGTTTTATTCTATTTAAAAAATCATTTTATTGGGGGCTTGTACA
>NW_022103904.1:8939802-8945809 GCF_000313985.2 Echinops telfairi
CTTGGTATCAGCTTCTCATTTTCCCCCCTCCCTCTCCGCTTCCCCCTCCCTCATGAATCCTTGATAATTTATGAATTATTATTATTTTGTCATATTGTACACTGTCCAACATCTCCCTTCTCCCATTTTTCTGTTGCCCAGGGAGGAGGCTATATGTAGATCCTTGTAATCGATTTAAAGCGTTGGAACGCAAGGTGGTTATTTTGAGGACTAAGGTGCACCTAATCCAAGCCGTGATATTTTCAATTGCCTCATATGCATGTGAAAGTTGGACACTGAATAAGAAAGACTGAAGAAGAATGGATATATTTGAATTATGGTGCTGGTAAAGAATATTGAAAATACCATAGACTGCCAAAAGAGCAAATGGATCTATCTTGGATACATATTTATTAAGGGAGACTCTACATCAATTCCCTACCCCTTATTCATGTACAAAACAAATGACTAGAGAGAATATAGAATGGATAATAAAATCAACTTGCTCAGTTACTAGTAATTGGTGTCTCTGGAGGAAGCACATTTCCCTTAAATGGGAGCAATTTGGGTCTACTCTTTTTAACCAAACCAAAACTAAATCCACTGTCATTGGATCGGCTTCCACTCCTACTGACCCCGTAGAGAGTTTTGGAAGCTATAATCTGATGGAAACAGATAGTGGCTGGCCAGATTTCAACTGCCAACCTTGAGGTTAGCAATCCACTGTTTAGCCAACAGTCCTGCCATCATTTTTAATTAATGATATGTTCTTAGAAGAGAAGAACTGGGTCAGTGCAAAATTGGTAATTTCCTATGAAATGCCCATCACAACAAAATACATCTAAGCCAAAACAAAGGAAGCTCTTGAATTCAGCATAGATATAATAAAGTTAATTTTTGAGATAGTGGTATCTACTGAAGTAATTATATAAATTTGCTTCATGAAATGTGGTTTAGTTGTGCTTCCACCTCCACAACCTACAGAAAGATGTGATCACTGGTCAAATGTGCTTGTTGAGCCAAAGCCTTGGGTAGACACCAGATAAAACTATTTGGGGAGCTAGCACTGTGTGGAGAGGTACGCAGAGCTGTATCCCTGTCTCCACATCTTAGGACCTAAGTGTCTGGTGCTTTGCTTCAGAAAAGGGGCACTGTTCTTGTTTCTTGGGTCAAGTGTAAGAGCGACCTGATAGATAAGTGTGAAACTCCTGGGACTTGGGCATCAGGCTATTGGTGCTTAAGTGTCAGATAAATGTCAGCAGCCTCGAGCCTAGACATGTAAAGGTACCCAATTCTGGGTGAAAGGTGAATGGAAGTAGACCTTCCCCTGGGAGAAGGGGGCCATCTGTTCTCAGGTTCTTTCCAAGAAACATGGAGTAAGTTGCTGAGATCATGCGTGAAACAATCTTGCTTCACAGGACACATATAATTTTGAGATTATTACCAACACTGATATTCCTGATACCTTGAATGCTTTTTGAAAGTGCCTCATTCTCGAGAAAGGGGGCAGTGCTTCTCACATCTAAGACTGTAAAACCTCATGACTCTTAAGGAGACTTTTAAATTGCAAAAAAATTACATCATGTAGAAATAAAAATGCAAAGGTATAGAGGGATAAAATCAATTGCTCTGAAGTCAACTATGACTCATGGTAAGCACGTGTATGCAGAGTATAACTGTCTTTTGTAGATTTCCAGTGGCTTGTTTTTCAGAAGTCGATAGCCAAGTGCTGTTGGATACGCATTGTACTGCTAGCTCCAAGGTAGATAGTTCAAACCCACCAGCCTCTCCTGGGTTGTCTGCTCCTGTAAAGATTTGCAGCCTCAGAAACCTTTTATATGGACACAGTGCTTCAGAATCAACTCAGTGGCAGTGGGTTTTGTGTTTCTGTTTTGAGTGGGTGGACTAAAATTACCAATTTTTTTCATAAACCATTTGCACCACCCAGACAGTCATGGAAGGGTAAAAGTTAAAAAGATTAAATCAAAGAGGTTTAATGAAAACAGATGAATATGTATATTCTTGGGATGCTCAAGTAGTTGATTGATTAATTCACTAACTAAGCATTAATTAAGCACCTCTTAACTAGCCACTGTATTATATAATACTGCAAGCGATCTGATGACATAGTGGTTACGAGTTGGGTGACTAACTTCAAGGTCCACAGTTCCAAACCACCAGCCCCTCTTCAGGGCAAAGACAGGGCTCTCTATTCCTGGAAAATGTGCCAGTCTCAGAAACTCACAGGGGTCAATTTTACCCTGGCATTGGGGTCACTCTGAGTCTACATTGACTGCATGGCAGAGTTAGTGTTTTGTTTATTATATACTAGGGGTCCTAAATTGACCAAAGCTGTGTATAAGGAGCTGACCTAGTGTGTGGGGTCCAGCTAGTGAAAGAGACTGAAAATTAGGATTTGCGGGAAAGTGGGATGAAGGTGATAACAGAAGGCCAGTGATCAAAGTGGGAGAAGGACAGGAAGTGGCAGATCAGACAAAGCCCTATAGAGGAGGCTTATGCGAATTAGTTGTGAAAGCAATATCTAGGTATTTCATTCACTACTAGATTGAAGACACGAAAGGCAATCTTTTGATATTGTGACCTTGTCCTAAGGTATATAAAATCATGATTTTAATATATTTATTTCTTATACCAAATAAATTACTATATATTTTTTGAGTTGATAACCTTGAATAACCTAAGGAGAAAGCTGTGCCACCTGTAAAAGTAATACTCGGTGCTCTTTTCAGTGGTGGTGTAGTGGTCATGCATTGCACTGCTAACTGCAAGGTGAGTAGTTTGAAACCACTAGCTGCTCCTGGCGAGAAAAACAAGGTTTGTGACAGTGGCGATACCAGGAGGGAAAGGGGGTGAAGAAAGGGGGAATGGATCACAGGGAGCTACATATAACCTACTCTCTGGGGGACGGGCAGCAGAAGGGTGGGTGAAGGGAGACCCGGACAGTGTAATATAAGATACAATAATAATTTATAAATTATTAAGGGTGCATGGGGGAGAGGGGAGGAGGAAGGGAAGGGGAGGGGGGAAAAAAAAGGAAAATGAGCTGATTCCGGGAACCCAAGAGCCAAGCGAATTTTGGGAATAATGAGGGCAACAAATGTATAGATGTGTTTTATACAATTGATCTATGTATTGTGATGAATTGTATGAGCCCCAATAAATTGATTTAAAAAAAAAAAAGAGTTAGTCTTGGAAACCCACAATGGCAATTTACCTTTTTCTATGGGGCCACTATGAGTCAGAATCAACTCGATGGCAGTGAGATTGTGTGTCTAATATTGCCATGGATTGAAAAATAATGTATATTTGATTGGTAAAATGAGCTGCTAATATGGAATAAGTGTTGGGCAGCTAACTGAAACACCGGTAGTTAAAACCCATCAGTCCCTCTACAGCAGAAAGATGATGCTGTCTGTTCCCATAGAGATTTATAATCTTGGGAACACTATATAGGGTCACTAGGCCTGGCTGTCAGTGGATCTAGATGTTGGATATGGCTAGTAAAGATATCCTTCCTTTCTTGTTGTTTAGCTGATTTTAAAAGTATTCTTCTAGGGCGGGATATCCTAGAAATGTGTCTATAAGAATTGCTCAAAAGGGTTTCAATGTGGATGTTCAATGTGAGTCCTCCATGCTCAAATAAATATGCAAAATGCAAGGTTTAAAAGAGTTGGTTCTTGTCATTCTCAGAGTTTCTAATATTCAAATATATGATAGGGGTTCAAAAAGTTTGCAGAAATATTCCATTACTTTTTAAATTTAATTTTTCCATACACTTTTTGAAATTTCCTCATACACGTACAAAAATTAACTTAGCACTTCATAATCATCTCCACATGTTCCTATGTTGTTGACTATTTGTGTGAATGTGTCTCTATCTATGTTGCTATTGTCATGCATTGGGCTGCTCCTCTTTAAGGTCAGCTGTTTCTCAGGGGAAAGATGAGACTTCCTGGTCTTGTCAAGATTTACAGTCTCAGAAGCCCCCAGGGCAGCTCCACTCTGTCCTTTGGGTGACTACGAGTAAGAGTTGACTTGATGGCAGTGGGTTTGGCGTTTGGGTGTTGTAAGTATTGAGTTGGAAAATGTGGACCCTGGGAGTCTTTGACTTTGCATAAAAACGTGAAGGTACTTCTGCAGAGGTTTCATGTGCTCCAACAAGTAAGAGCTGCCTCAAAGGAAGATTTTAGTAGGAGCAATAGTACTTACAGAAATCATCATCATCGTAAGAGCCAAGTAATATCGAATACGTATGCCAGGTATTGTGCTACTTGGAAAAACAAGCTAACCAAACATTTTGTATGACAGATACTATCCATTCTCACTTTGTGAGTGAGGAAATGGAGGCACAGCTTTAAGTGTGGAGACAGCATCACATCTGAGCCCCATTTTACGTTTGTCTTGCTTGTGGGATGCATGCCCACCTTTCTTCCTTGTGTCAACAATGCACAAAGTTGTGCTATATTGCTCTTAGTTCACTCCATATGCAGTATAATCTACGTAATTTCTATCAATAAAGTGAGAGTTCATATTTTGAAAACATCTTTAGTATTTTCGTAAGCAATAGACAAATGTTGACTTGTTGGTTTGAAGCACTTGCTGATCAAGACCAATGAATGCAGCCTTCAGTTTAGGTTACGGTTCCATGTAAAGAAGATCAGGGTTGTAACAACTGAACCAATAGATAACATCATGATCAATAAAGAAAAGGTTGACGTTATCAAGCTTTTTGTCTTACTTGGATCCACAATCAATGCTGTAGACGGAGATCAAAACACTCATTGCATTAGGTAAATCTGCTGCACAAGACCTCTTTAGAGTATTAAAAAGCAAGGATGTTACTTTGAGGACTAGGGTGTACCTGACCCAAGCCAGTGTACTTACCATTATCCCATATGCATGTGAAAGTTGGATATTACATAAGGAAAATCAAAGAAGAATTGATGTGTGTGCACTGAGGTGCTGGTGAAGAATATTGAAATACCATGGACCGCTAAAAGTACAAACTGTTCTGTCTTGGAAGAAGTGCAGTCAGGGTGCTCCTTAGAGGCAAGGATGGCAAGACTTCACCTCACATACGTTGTTGGACATCCTGTCAGGAGACATCAATTTGAGGAAAAAGACATCGTGCTTGCTAAAGTGAAGGGTCAGCACAAAAGAGGAAAGCCCTCAAGGAGCTGGCCTGCAACAGCAGATGCAACAACAGGTTCAAGCTTAGGGACAATGGGGAGGCCTGTGCTGCACCGGGCAGTGTTTCCTTTTGTGCCACTGTGGGTTAGAATGGACTCCATGGTAAGTAACAACAACAGCAAGAACGATGTTACGGAAAGTATTGTTAGCATGATGTGAAGTTACTCTAATAGTACTCTACTGCTCTATTGAATTAAAGACCAAAACAAGAGAAACAAACAAACAAAACCACCCTCCTTCCTATAAGCATCCAAGAAGAGGTGGTGCTTAGCAGACAGATTTTAAATAGTTTGTCTAACCGCTAAGGTTTTTGGTAGTGTACAAATTGTGTGCTCAAGTCTTGGTAGCACTGTGGGTTAAGCATCGAATGGCTAGTTGCTCTAGTTACCCATGGGAGGAAAATGAGTTTGTTTACTCCAATAAAGATCTATAGTCATGGGTCGTTAGGAAACATGATTGATTCTCTGGTAGGAGGCCTGTTTTTCTGTTGCACGATCGAAAAGCTAATGAATGGCTCAAACACACCCAGTGGCACCACGAAAGACAAGCCTGGCCAGCTGCTCCCATAGAGATTCTAGCAAAGAAAACCAGCGGAGCACCGCTCTTTTCTGCCACAGAGACTGGGTTGCCGGGAGTTGCAATCTACTTGATAGCAATGGGTTTCGTGCTTTGATTTTTGTTTAATTACTTGGCAGCGATTCCACAGGTTAAGGCCAACGCCTGGCTGGTGCTGAGCTATGTGGGCCTGAGGGTTGCTGGAGCTGGTTCTCTGAGAAGAAGGACGGCTGCAATGTGAAGCTTGGTGACAGCTGTATTT
>NW_022103904.1:8947391-8948338 GCF_000313985.2 Echinops telfairi
AAAATGTTTTATTGTGAATTGGGTTAAGGTTTACAGAGTATATCATCAGTTTTACATTCAATAATTCGTTGAGATTTCGTTCTCTCTCACTGATTGAAATCCCAACAATGTCACATCACTTGACCCACTTTTTTGTTATTTCCCGTTTCCATTCTTCCTTCTCTCTTTCTTTCAAAAAAAAATCATTTTATTGGGGACTCATACAACTCTTAACATAATCCTCTTATCGCTCTTACGACAGCCCATACATCTATTGTGTCAAGCACATTTGTACATATACTGCCCTCATCCTTTTCAAAATATGTTCTTTCTACATGAGCCTTTGGTATCAGTTCCTCTTTTGTTTTCTCCCTTCCCCACCCTTCTACTCTCATGAACTCTTGATAACTTATAAGTTATTATTATTTTCATCTTACACTATCCGCTTTCTCCCTTCACCTATATTTCTGTCATTAATCACTCTGGTGGGGGTGGTTATATGTTGATCTTTGCGATCTGGGTTCCCCCTTTCTCCCCAACCTGATGATGTCACTCATCCCATTATTGTTCCCGAGGAGTTTATCTGTCCTGGATTTCATGTTTTGAGAGCTCCTATCTGTACCAGTGTATATGCTCTGGTCTATCTGGATTTGTACGTAGAACTGGAGTCATGATAGTGTGAAGAGGAAGCATTAAACAACTAGAGGAGTGTTGTATGTTTTGTTGGTGCTATCCTGTACCACGGCTGGCTCACCCCTTCCTTGTGACCCTTATGTGAGGGGATATCCAATTGTCTATAGATGGACTTTGGGTCTCAGCCTGGCCCCCCTCATTCACATCAATATGATTGTTTTGGGTCTTCTGATGCCTGATACCTGATCCTGTCAACACCTCGTGATCACACAGGCTGGTGTACTTCCATGTAAGCTTTGTTGCTTCCCAGCTAGATGGCCACTTGTTTATTGTCA
>NW_022103904.1:8948438-8951744 GCF_000313985.2 Echinops telfairi
AAATATACCAAGAAAGAAAAGCTTGTGTTTTCCAGTCTAGCCTGTTGGGGCACCATGCCCTGTCTCCAATGTCCACCCTCATCATTCCCTGGGGATCTTTGAAGGCTCACTAAAGCCATGTTGAGAGAGAGCCACAGTCAGGACCCATGGAGAACACACCCACATTTTCACAGTCTTGTTCTTGCCAATTTGCATGCGGCCACCACCCCTCTGCGACTCTGGTTCCTTTTCACAGAGCTGGCTATTATTTAGAGGAGAAGGAAAATAAATGTCTGTGGTTTATCTGCTGGACTGTTGAGGCAGTGCCTTAAGAGGAGGAGCTATGTGTCAGTCAGCACCATTTCTAGGAATGTTTGTCTTCTGGGGAACCAGCCCCAAGGTTCTTTGAGAACAAGCCATGCTTAAGGAAAACCATCCTCATTCTCTGTTTGGTCCTGACCACAGGAAGCACGGACACTGTCCATGCCAGGACATCCCTTGGAAATGGAGGCTTCCAGGACATAAAACCTGGTAGCCATTCTGACTGGGACTGCTAAGGTTTTCCTGCTAACGCCCTTAGCCCTTCTCAAAAGCTTAAACTGTTTTAGTCTCAAAAGGCATTGCTTCGATGTTTCCCTGTCTGCAGAAGAACCACTTCCCACACTGGCAAGCAGTCGTTAGTCACCGCCTTTTACGGAAGCTCAAGAGGACTTGTGTGCTTGCTTTGGCTGGCTTCAACGCCCCAAATCCACATGGCGGAGGCAGGCCACTCTCCCCGGAAAGGATTTGTTGCAAAGGACATGTGTGCTGCTCAGCGCAATGAATGGAGGCTCTGAGCAAAAGTTCAGCTTTCCACTTGGGCCTGTTATCTTTTAAAGTCTGATGATGCACAGCACGTAGAGGATTGGGCTGGACGTTTTCAAATACTTTCTCGGGGATGACCGGGATGAACGTGGACACTCTCTTTTGCACTGTGGGTTTCAGACGGCGCTCTGGGAAGCCCAGGCTAGTAATCCTTCCATCACACGACTCTGTCTTAAGGCCCCGTTTGAAAATATCCCCCAGGCTATTGGATTCAACCTTTACTTAAAGATCATTTCTATGAGGCATCCAATTTCTGCTGCTCCCTTGGGCTTCGGTTTACGACAGGCTTCACAGTATTTACTGTTTATAGTTTTGAGCTGACAGCTATTTAAGGGCAAGAGATTTCGGCTGCCACCCCTCCTCACAGCTTATGCCACCCATACATTTGCCAGACAGAATACGCTGGTACTTTGTGAAAGCCAGAGAACAAGTTTAACATCGTAGAGGGAAATAGCTCTAGATTTTCGAGTTGTTATCCCAGCGATGTCTCTTGTGACCTCTATTGATCGCATTCCTCTATTGATGTTACAGCAATGGCTTCTATGTGGCTGACAATGGTATGCATCTGGGATGAATGGTTCTGCTAATCTTAACTGAGGTCGCTAGCATTTTTGGCTCAATGATGACTGATGACCGGGTGACATGCTCCATGTGCCTCTCACCCTCCGGTAGGCTAGCGTGGGTGTATTATCCTGTTGCAGCAGAAAAAAATGCAAGGTTTGTGAAATATAGGCTCAGAATTGGCAAAGTTGTGTCCAGTGAATTCTATTGGCCAAAGCGAATCTCAAGGTTAGTCCGTATTTAAGGAGTGGAGAGGCTAAACTCTGGAAAGAACCCCAGAGTCACGTGGCAGACTTTACGGACACAGGGCAAACCCCAAATGACCAAACCTACTACTGTCGAGTTGATTCTGACATAGAGAGACTATATGTAGGGTTTCGGAGTCTGTGAATCATTACAGAAGCATATAGCCTCATCTTTCTCCTGAGGACCAGCTAGTGGGTTTTGAACTGCAGACCTTGTAGTTAGCAGTCCAATGCTCACCCAAGGCTGCCCTCAGGGCTCCTTTAGACAAGGAGAAGGTTGCTGTATTAGCTAGCATTCTTGATAAAATCCACCACTGTTGTATGAATATTTTTTCTTCATCACTGGAATTCTTAAAAATAAAATAAAAATAAATAAACTATTTAGCATTGAATTGCTTCCAACTCATGCCAACTCCATATGTATCGGAGTAGAACTGTGCTCTATAGATTTTCACTGTTGTTTCCTGGCCCTTTCTTCCAAGGCGTCTCTGAGTGGACTCGAACCACTGACCTTTTGTTAGCAGATGCATATGTTAACTATTTGCACCACCTAAGGACTCCGTCGAGTTCTTAAATTGTGTCTTAGTTATTTTTTCCATCTTTAGTTCCCAGGACAGCACGTGGCCTCTTGTCTGGTGCTCACTGTTTGGCAACCATGCGTTGAGGTGACCACACTTGTCAACAGCGGGGCTTTGCTACTTCGATGGCCTTTTAAACGTTTCTTATAACGAGCACATCGATATAATGATGCCTCCTTGCTCCTTCCACATTTCTAATATTTTCTGTTTATAATTCTTTATGATACATCTAGTAATGAGTGGATTTTAGTTATCTACTCATCATCCAGCATCGAATACCTGGGAGGCTCAAGTGGTCGAGCTCTTGACTAGTAACTGAAGCTCCAGAGACAAGCCTGGGACTCAGCTTCCACACGGGCTCAGCCTTGAAAGCCCCCGAGAGCAGTTTTACTCTGCAAACACGGGGTTTCCATGAGTCAAAATTTCTCAGTGGTACAGAACAACAATATTCTGAAATCATTTGCCCATTTTGGTGTAGTGGGCTCTATGTTGCCCTGCTAACCGCAAGGTCAGTGGTTTGAAACCACTAGCCACCCGATGGGAGAAAGATGAGGCTTTCTGCTCCCACAAAGAGCTGCAGTTGTGGAATCCCCGAGGAGCGGCTCTCTATGTCCTAGAGGATCGCTGTGAGTTAGAATTGACTCTGGTTTAGTATTTCTTCTCTACCTTCCTCTCTCTATTCTCTAATTTGGGGATATTTGTTAGGTACACGTTGAACTTTCTTATTATATTATCCATGTTTCTGAACTCCTCTTGGAGATTTATCATCTCATCATCACTTTTTTCTCCTCTTTCCTGTTTTAAGCATTATTCTCTCTGCACCTTAGAATCATCCGGGAGATTTTAAAGATCTATCAATGGTGGATCTGAATGAATATTACTACAGGCACTTATTCATTCTGTCCACAGATAATAAACAATTAGATGGAACTATGTATTAGTAATTTATTCATTTTATAAATCTCATTATACTTTCGATGAAATATTATATTTTATTCCCTTGCATTTGTTACTTTAGTAAATAGACATATAAAGCGAAAAAGTGCCAAATGCCTAAAGAGTGACACTGTGTCATTCAT
>NW_022103904.1:8951844-8954473 GCF_000313985.2 Echinops telfairi
CACAACTCCTGCAATGTGTTTCCAGTGTTGTCTCCCATGTCTCATGGTGCAGCCAGCCCTACTGTCCTCTCTGTGCATTGGCTGTTCCTGTGACTTGGTGGGCCAAGATGCCATTCTCTCTCTCTCTTTCCTTCCCTCTTAGTTTGCTCCTGTTTACCCATCCCTTTGCCTGGGTTGTATCTTCAGTGCTGTCCTCTGTAGTGCATTCTTCTCGGGAGGGGGTCCACATAGCTGGGATAAGGGCCAGCCCCACAGAACTCTCTGTTAGTTTGCTGCTTCCTGCAAGTATATTGCCTTCAAGTCTTGGCACACCAGGTTCAGGTCTGGTCTCTCTCTCTCCCATTCCTATGGAGACATAAACAATACCCTCCCCATGGGTGGTTTTGTGCCCTATTCCCCACCTACCCCCCCCTCCACCTTTTAGTCAAGCACAAAAGGACAAGTACAACATAAGTCCACTGAGGTAAGCTTAAAAAGCACAAGGGGCATAGGGAAAAGCTACTGAATGCATACATTTCTGAGTTGAGGTCCAAGCACTATGGCAGGGGTCAGACCCGACCCAGGGATATATATGGTAGCTAACTTCCTTATTTTTTCTTCACCTCTTCTACATCATCAAATCATTGTCCTTTTATGTCCCTCTTCATTTGTGGAAACAAAAATATGTCTCCCAGAATGAGGTCAGGTGAGTAAGGTGCATGAGGCAAGAGAGGGATGCTTTTCTTTGCCAAAAATTGGTGCACTGGGATGGTCGTGTGAGCAGGTACATTGTTGTGGTGGCAAAAATCAGTCTCCCAAAGAGGGCCTTTTTAGTCGCACACGGTTATGCTACTTTTTCAGAACCTCTAACAGAAAACTTGATTAACAGTCTGACCTGGTAGAACCATCTCCAAATACACTACAAGTCTACATTTTTATGTTTGGGAAGTTGATGCATGTCCAGAACAAGGTTTGTCATCAACCAACATGTCACCTTTTTTTGAAATGAGAAAACCACTCCTACACTTGTTTTTACCACAGCACTGTCCTTCTACGCTGTGTTCAACATCACAACAGTTTCTGTGACATTTTTCCCAAGCAGGAAACACAATTTCACAGCTACACGCTATTCTCTGAAATCAGCCATCACATAAAACGAGGCTCGAGTGAAACTGCTTTTATGAAAAAGTTCACTGTGACCAGAGGAAACCTTCCCAGGAGACACCACTGGGTGCACTAACTCAGAGAGAGTAGGTTGATGCTTGTCTAGCGGGGAAAATGCGTACTATGAAAGCTCCACTCTACCCAATGCAATTCCATTTTTTGGGGGGTAACCCCTCATATTACGAGTGAATTATACAATGCCTGAAGTATTCAAAGAGCTACAATTTTTGTCAGAACATTTGCTGTAAGTTCAGCAAAAGCAAAAAGGGAAGTTTTGAAGATGAACATAATATGTTCAGAGAAGAGCAGTGGCCTGTTTCTAAATATCAAATACAATAACTATTGTCTAGTTGGTCTACCTCTAAAGGAATGGGGTTCTACTCTGACAGTGAAAAGATGGTGAAGGATAAATCACACTCCCAATGATGCTTGGATAAAAGTGAACAACATTAAAAGCAAAGACACCAATCAAAAAGCAATGTGAAATTTGTTCTAGTTTCTAATATTTTTTGCTTTATTTTCCATTGAGGTTTTTATCTGTTTTACCTTGTTATTTTTAGTTAGTTAAAAAAATGTTTTTCATGTATATGAAATGCAGGATAAGTAAGTCTATACATGCAGTTACCGAATTAATGATTCCTTGGGGCTTTGGCAGGAGCGGTGGGAGCAAATGGGGAGCTAATAATGATGAGTATAAGAATCAAGAAAATGTTCTAAAAATGATTGTAGTAATGACTGCACAACTCTTCTTGATGTCATTGAACTATTGAATTTTATACGTGAACTATATGCTGTTAAAATAAAACTGTTATAAAGGTGAAGCAATATAGAAATGCCTTATTTTTCAAGTTTTAAAATTTATTTTTGATAGTTCTATTGGCAATAATTCACAAACTCTTAAAATTGTATGGCTTAAATATATCAAAGGATTTTGCAATCATCACCACAATCACTGTTAGAACACTTTCTTCATTCATTATTATTAGCTCCCCATGTCCCCCCAACGTCTACTGCCATAACTCAAGATATAGCTACTAACTAGTTACTATGTTTACAGCTTTACCTAACCTGGATTTCCTGTAAAAATCATGCACATAAAAAGAGAAACCCCAACAATCACATAACGAGAACCTTCAGTCCAAAAGGAAGCAGAAAATAAAAACTAGAACAAATTAAAAATGGGTCAAAAAGGGAAACCTAAGATACTGAGTTTTAACCTCCTGTAAAGAGTTACAGTGTACGAATCTCACAGATGCAATTCTACCCTGTCGTGTAGGGTCTCTGTGAGTCAGAATGAACTAAAGGCAGTGAGGGGTTTTTTTTTGGTTATTTGCTTGAGACGAACTTGTTTACTAATAACTAAAGACTCCAAGTTCATTTCAACTTTAATTTTCCTCTTTTTAATGCCACTCAGACCACTAATTAAGTTTGAGGGATAAGGAATCTGGAGGGATTTCTTGTTTTGTAAGAAACAGATGAATATTCA
>NW_022103904.1:8954573-8979726 GCF_000313985.2 Echinops telfairi
TGAGACGAACTTGTTTACTAATAACTAAAGACTCCAAGTTCATTTCAACTTTAATTTTCCTCTTTTTAATGCCACTCAGACCACTAATTAAGTTTGAGGGATAAGGAATCTGGAGGGATTTCTTGTTTTGTAAGAAACAGATGAAGATTCACACAGCCTATCTCAAGAAATGAAATCAACAATATCCCATTAAACCCTCTGTCTATGTGGCTTTCTTTATACCCTTCATCCTTCTACATTAACCCATTTTCCAATGCGCTCAGTCTGGTGGCAAGCTATGCACACCTGTGGCCAGTGATCAGACAGTATTCCCTGGAGGGCTTAATCCACATGGAGACACTGAAAACGGATTTTGTGTTTCACTGTTATTCACAGCCTTGCAAACAGAGTGCTCAGAATTCAACCTCTAATGCCATTCTGCCCTTGGATTTTGTTACTTGAAACCCTTGAAGTTTGGTGTTAATGAAGCACCTGCAGCTCCGAGGGAGAAAGTTATAGTCTCGGAAACCCACAGAGGATTGCTATGGGTTGCTATCGACTTAATGGCAGTGAGTTTTCTTGGAAAAATACAGCCAGAAGCTCCTTAGAGGAGGCAAGTGTGGCAATTTCATCTCATATATGTCTCTCATCAGGAGAGACCAGCCCCTAGAAAAAGACATCATACTTGGTACAGTCGAGGGTCAGCGAAAAAGAGGAAGGCTTAACAAGGTAGTCTGATACAGTGGCGGCAGCAGTGGGCTCAACCAGAAGAGCAATTGTGAGGCTGGCACAGGGCTGGGAGTGCCCCATCCTGTTGCATGCAGAGTCGCTATGAGTTGGCACCACCTTGACAGTAACTAACAACAACATATGTCCTTGGTCCGTTTTAGAGAGAGCATTGTCATTTTGTCAGGAAATGTCTTAAAGAACAGATTTACTGTCTTTTTTGGGGGTCAGGTATTATTTGATACTTTTATTAATATTTAAAAACTCTTTCTTATAATATAATCTAGTTTTGTGTACCTCTTTTATTTTTCTTATTGAAGTATTAACTGTATGAAATTTAAAAAACACCTTTTGGTATATTGTTTGTTATATTTAAAACTGTCATTCGGGTGGTAAATAAGCTGTTAAGTGATTTGAGTCCTACCCCTGATCAGCGTGCATCTGTGCCTATATCTATTCCTGTGTCTACCTTTGAATATAAGAATTTATCAAAAAAGAAATTTATATCGAGGAAGTGGCCCAGCCTGTCCAACTCAAGTCTATGGAGCAGAGTCCCCTCCAGACACACCTGATGCAGCAGGATGCGGGGAGATCACAGGTCAGGGAACAAAGAGTCAAGTGGACCCACTTGTTTGCAGGAGCATGGTAGGTTGTCTGCAACTCGCAGCGTTGGCAGGCCCCAGAGGCAGATACAGAATCCACGCAGACAGGAAGGTGAAAAAGGGTAACAGAGAGATCAGTCCTCACAGCATCTCTTCTGAGGGGGGTCTTCTCCTTTTCACAAAATTTTGTCTTTATGCTGATATGATCTTACCTTTATCACCTTAGTGCAATTTGTTTTTCCATTGTTTTCTGTGGGGTTATCCAGCTGCGAAGAACAGGAGGAGTGATTTCTAATGATAATAACTGACATAAGGGGTTATAGGGGTGTGGGGTGGGTGATAAGGAGGGAAAGGGGACTTCGTGGGTAAATAATGCCGTCAGGAGAAGGGAGAGAGCGCTAGAACTGATTGTGATTGCACGACTCATTTTAATGGCGGTTTAAGCATGGAAGGGTGGAATGCTCTAAGATAGATGTGGTGGTCATCCCCCAACCCCTTTCATATGATTTAATGATTGGACTGTTCAATTGTATGACATGTAAATTATGTGCCAATAAACCTCTTGGAAAAGAAAATAAAAAGAGACAGTTCTAAAAAAAAATCCATCCATGTCTCTATGGTTGAAATATATCCCTGTCCTTTAGATATATAATTTTTCTTTTATTGAGGAACATTATAGATCATCTTCATGGGGCATATGATAATTCTATTAATAATATCAGCAATTTAGCCAATGTTACAGAATTTCAAATCCTGTTTAGAAAAGTAAAATATACATGTATCGGGTAGTTCGTTTAGACCAAAATACCGGGATGGTTGCATTGTACAGAGACTGGACACTATTTATACAGGCAATGAGGGTTGGAGATAGGGCAAACTCTCAATAACGCTCAATAAGGCAGACCCATGCTTGCTAGAATAAGACTATCATTAAAAAAAAACCTGGTAGTCTTGAGCCACCATTCATTGGAAACTCTCTAAAGCGAGAGATCCGAGCCAAAGTCCAACAACCTCCAATTCTGTAACCTTGGAAAAGCAGGAATCTGGTTCTTCTCACACTAGGGCATCTCAGCCTTCAGTCTAAGGGAGTATTTCAGTTCCTTAACGCTGCTACAGGTGACTTTAAAGTAAGTCCCCTTTGTTTAATGGGATTTCCAAATTGTATCCTTTTCCTGTGGCCTATGAAGAGTGTTATGCACCTCAAAAGGACAGAGGTTAAAGCCCTGGTTGTCTAAAGCATGCAGCCTGGTCACCAAGGACTGGGTAGAAACTAGGTAAAAAATGCCCTCCTAGGAACATAATACCTGGTGTATTCTCCCCTTATGGGGATCTATATAATGTGAAGTGTTTTTCACGAGAGTAGGTTGTTTCACCTCGTTTACCCACTAACAGAGGTTTAACTATCTTCTCAAAATTAGACCTACCCCCCCACCTACCTCACACCTCTGGACTTGAATTTCCCTTAAATTTCACTGAAACTCTTATAAGCGTGTCTGTTGATTTGGGGTGACTACAGAACAGTGTTACATTGCAAGAACTTATCAGTCTTCTCCCTCTCCCCTCAACATGAGAAACTGATCCCAGGTGAGGTAAGCCTCCTCTGTTAAGGTGGTTATAAAAGTATACAAATAAGGAAGTGATATACGGATCATAAGCATTAGTCGAGCATACCACCTCATTGCTTGGGCGAATGGATTAGAAGATTACATGACCAGAGAACAGATGCTTACCTTTGTCTTGCTGCTTACTTTTATAGCAGTGGTCTCATATAATATTTGTCCTTTTGTGATCAACTAACTTTGCTTACCGTATTGGTTTCCAGGTCCATCCATATGATGAGGTGTTGTGGGTTTCATTACTGCTTTTCTAGGGAGTATTCTGTGTTAGTCTGGGTACTTTAAAGAAACAAATCCACAGAAACTCATGTGTAAGAGAGAGTTTTATATAAAGGGTAAGTGTGCATCAAGAAAACAGCCCAACCCAGTGAGGCCCAAACCCACAAGTCCAACATTAACCCATTAACCCATATGTCCAACACCAATCCACAAAATCCTCCTCCATCTCACAAAACAGACCCAATGATGCTGACTGCAGGAGGAAAACCAAGTCAGTGAGCGTGTAAGCATCTCAGCACTGGCAGGGGTCTCCACATGGCTGCTCCAGCACCCAGGGCTGCATCGGGGTAGGTTCATGTGGTTTCTTCTCAGGATGTCTTGCAGGAAATGAGCCTTGCCAGCTAAAGCAGGGAACTGGCTAAGGCAGCTGCACCCTGGTACGACCATCAGAAAGCAAGAGACCTGAGAACTATAAAGGCGAGGCTCACCTTTATAGTCATTTATCCCTCCACCCTTCAATTAACCCCACATGTATTTATCGGCAAGGTTGGCACAATAAGCTAACTATATCATATTCCATTATGCGTATGTACCAGACTTTCGTTATCCACTCTTCTGATGGACATTTGGGCTGTTCCCAGTGTCTTGTTATTGTGAACTGTGATGTGATGAACATGGGAAAGCATACATCTGTTCATGTTAGGTCTATTATATTTTTTGGAGTTTATACTAAGCACACAGTATTTCTATGCCCTGTTGTTTTAGGTAGCACCTTATCTCTTTCCACAATCCCTTATCTCTTCCCACTAACAGTGTATAAGAGTTCAGATCTCTCCAGAGCCTTCCCAGCATTCGTTGTTCTCACTTTTTATGAGTTGGACTATGGTTGTGGGTATAAGGTAATATCTCATTGTTGTTTGATTTGCATTGCTTTTTTCAGCATGCGAGCTACTTATAAAATGATCAAGTCAAAATGATCTACCAACTACAAAAATGCAAAACACATATTTATTTTTATTTTTTTATTACATGTATTCATAAATGCATTGAGCATTCTTTATATGTATGCTATACGTTTATGTACCTTGCATAACCCCATGAGTCCATATTGCACAACACAACACAATTAACTATGTCCATTTTTTATCATTACCTGAGTTTACTCTGATGACTTGCACTGAATGGAATGAGGCAGGGATGCATAGTCTGGACAGTAGCTGCTGACAACCGGCCTCAAGCACACTTCCAAATGACCATCAGTCATGTGGAATGGTACTTGGACTTAGTGATCTTTATGTGGGAAAAGGCTGACTCACATAAATAGGAAGAGCTGAATAATGCAGTCAAGGAGGTAGCACATTTTCTCATGTTTGGGTATTTTCCCTCTGTGAGTAACTTCCAGAACTGTTCATGCACTCTGGACTTCAGCTGAATGTTGGCTTGTAGTGTCAAAATCTCCCATTCCATATGAAAATGGTATGTTTTTGTCTTCTTATTTGGTCCAGCTCCCCCATTCATTTTAATATCTTTTTTTACATTTAAGAGAAAAAAACCAAGGTCTGAAAATTGGCCATAACTTTGCTTGTCAGTTTTGCTGCACTCAGCGCAGTTGTTTGCCCTTGTGCTTGACACCTAAGATTGCATCTGATTGGCAGTGCTGTATGTTAATTAAGTAACGGGATTGATGATAGGCTTATGTCTATTTTTTTAATACCATGTGATCTACCCACACTACATTTGCTATCGACTAGTAGATTGGGATCGACGTATTGAGCACCCCTAGCTTAGATGGATAAGATTGCGACCATTGCTTCATGTGTTTGTTAGCCATCTGAAAGTCATATTAGTGAACTACCTATTCATGTTTTTTTGCCCACTTTTTAATTGAATTGTTTTCTTTTTCGAGGTGTTGCAGAACTCTATAGATTTTAGTAGTGAGTCCTTTGTCCATTATGTCATTTCTAAAGATGTTTTCTCAGTCAGTGGGTTCTCTTTTTACTTTTTACTAAAGTTTTTAGGTGCACATAAATGTATTTTTTTACTTTGACCCACTCATCTATTTTGTCTTCTACTGTGTGTACTTCCCTTGTTATATTTGTTTGTCTATGTAAGCCTTGAAATAGGGCACTTAATTTTGTCTTAATTTTCTCCCTGGTAATCCTTGTAGCTTAGAGATTTACATTTAGGTCTCTAATACATCTTGAGTTCACTTTTTTGCACCAGGTGAAGTATGATCCTGTTTCATTCTTTTGTAGATGGAGATGCAATTTTGCCAATACCATTTATTGAAGAGGCTGTCTCTTTTCCATTGAATGCTTTCTGGTCTTTTGTCTAAATCAATTGGGAGTAAGTGAGTGCATTTATTTCTGGGTTTTGTACTCTGATCCACTGGTCTAGAGATCTATTGTTGTAAGTACCTGAATGTTTTGATTACTGTGATCAGGTAGTGCAAGGCCTGATGCTTTGTTCTTCTTTTAAGGGAATTCTTTGCTTATACTGGATCTCTTCCCTCTCCATATGAAGTTGATAATTCATTTTTCCATTTCTTAAAAGAATAAAGTTGGAATTTAAATCCAAATTTCTTTGTATTTATAGATTGCTTTGGGTAGTATTGACATTTTCATATCGAATGTCCATATCCCCGATCATGGGATATTCTACCATTTGTGCAGGTATCATTTGGGTTCTTGTACTAATGTTTGGTCGTTTTCCTTGTACAGGTTGTTGTTTCTTCAGTTAGGTTTATTTCTGTGTATTTCTTCTTTTGTGTGGCTGCTGTAAAAGGTATTGTTTTCTCGATGTCTTCTTCAGAGCTCTCTTTGCTGGCATGTAGGAATCCATTTGATTTCTGTTGGTTAATGTTGTATTCTGCCACTTTACCAAATCCCTCAAATATTTCTAACAATCTTTGTTGGGTCTTTGAGATTTTCCACATACAGAATCGTAACATTGGCAAATAGTAAGAATTTCTCTTCTTTGTCCATTTGTATTCCCTTGATTTCTTTTTGTTATCTAATAGGTCCGGCTAAGACTTCCAGCAAGATATTAAATAATGCTATTGATATGGGGGCATCTTTGTCTGAGCCTCATTTTCTATGAAAATGTTTACAATTTTCCTCCATAAAGAGTATGATGTTGGCTGTTAGTTTTTCATATATGGCTTTTATTATGTTGAAGAATTTTCCTTCTATTCCTATTTTGTTGAGTGTTTTATCAGAAATGGGTATTGGACATTGCTAAACCTCCTCTGTGCATTTATTGATATGATCATGTGGTTTTTAATGCTTTATCTTATTTATATGGTGGATTAAATGGGTTGTGTTTCTTGAACCATCCTTGCATTCCGGGCACGAAGCCCACTTGCTCATGGTGAAATTTTGTTGTTGTTGTTGATATGTTGTCGATTCTACAGGCCAGAGTTTCATTGAGAATTTTTATATCTAGGTTCGTGAGGGATATTGGTCTGTAGTTTTGTCTTAATAGGGTCTTTGCCTGATTTGGGTATCAGGGTAATGTTCACTTCACAGAATGAGTTTGGGGGTTTACTGTGTTTCGATATTCTGGAATGGTTTCTGTAGAATTGGTGACAGCTCTTTACTGAATGTTTGATAGAATCCTCCTGGGAACCTATCTGGTCCTGGAATTTTCTTGGTTAGGAGTTTCTTGATGACCTTCTTTATCTCTTCTTTTGTTCCAGGTCTGTTCAGGTTTGCTACATCCATCTGTATTTACTTGGGTAAATAATGTTTTCTAGGTATTTGTCCATTTCTTCTAGTTTTTCAAACTTGTTGGAGCATAGTCTTTCATAATAGTGTGTTATTCTGCTTTGTATTTCATTCGGATTTGTTGCAATTTTGCCCTTTCATCTCTACTTCTAGATATCTTGAATCTTTTATCTCTGTTCCTGTGTTGTTTGCTGTTTGGTTAGCCATCTTACTAATCCTTTCAAATTGTTGATGTCTTGTATTATTGATTTTTCCAGTCCATTTATTACTGTTCTGTTTTCTCACATTATTGGAGGATTTATGTTGTTGCTGTTGTCATTGTTGGAAGTGTTGTGCTAAGGTGTTGATTTTGGATTTCTCTTCATTTTTCAAGTGTGTGCTGATTGCTATAAACTACCCTCTGAAAACATCTTCTGCTGTGTACCAAAGGTTTTGGTATGTTGTGTTATTGTTCCCATTTGTTTCAAGAAATTTTAATTCCATCTCTTATCCAGTTACTCAGTTGTTTTTAGTAGTATGTTGTTTTGTCTCCATGTGTTTGGCTTTATATCCTAGTCCTTTTTGTTGTTGATTTACAGTTTTGTAGTGTTGTGATCTCATAAAATGAGTTACAGGATCCAATGTTTTTAATTTATTAAGACTTACTTTGTGACTTACCATGTGGTCTATTCTAGGTTAAGTAGTATTGGGTGTGCTGGAGAAGAACATATACAGTATTGTTATTGGATAGAGTGCTCCGTTTATGTCTAGGAGGTTAAGTTATGTGATTATCTTGTTTAGCACTTCTGTTTATTTATTGAATTTCTTTTCTGATGATCTGTGTTTCCTTGAGGGTGATGTGAAGTCTCCCATGACTATTGTCAAGCTGTCTGTTTCTCTCTCCAACTCTGTGAGGATTTGGCTGCTGTGTTTAAAGGTCTTTCATTGGGGGCGTATATGGTATTATACTTGTACCTTCTTCTATTGGACCTTTAATTATTTTGTAGTGTCCATTCCCATTTTGTTATTTTCCTTGAAGTCTGTTTATTACAGAGTAAATATTGCCACTCCTGTCTCAGCTAGTTTTGATGCAAATGCATCCACTCAGATTTTACGCTCCAGAAAACAAAACACACTGCCTTTGAGTCAATTCAGACTTCCAAGCAGGGTTGAACTACACCTTTGGGTTTTTGAGGCTTTAAAATCATTACAAGAGTACACAGTCTTATCTTCATTCCACAGACTATTAATTGCTGACCTTGTGGTTAGCAGTGGAGGTAGTTAGTTTACTGTGCCAACCTGGCTGATAAACACATGTGGGATTAATTGAAGGGTGGAGAGGTAAATAGTTCCACGAGCCTCGCCTTTCTTATCTCTTGCTCTTTGATCATGGAACCAGTGTGCAGCTGCCTTGCTTGTTCTGTGTCTCAATTTGCAAGCTACACTACTCGTGGGACACCTAACCCATGGACTGTGTCGCTGTAATTTGAGGTTCCTTCAAGACCTGCTTCGCTACATCATTGGAATTTACATCTTTTGAGCTGGGGACTGTTGGACCCTGTCATCTGGCTTACTGTTGGTGACCTGTCTTGCTGTTTGCTCCTTGTACCCGGATAGCCTGAATTGCTCTACAGAGGACTACCTGGCGGCCCTCAAGACTTGAAGGACTGCCAGTGTCTCACAACTGTCTCATGGGAGTGAGTTGCACTGGGCCATTTGTACTGCTTTATAATTTAATTAATGGTTTATTTCTTATGTTATATATCTATCTATCTGTATACATATATATAAAAATATTAGCATTCTGGGTTTGTTTCTCTAGAGAACCCTGTCTAACACAGCAACTCTATGCATACCTCACTATGCTGCTAGGGCTCCTTTATGCTATACATGTAGTTCAAATTCAGAAGGCTAATTTCTATTATGGAACATAAGAATATCTGGGGTTTTATTAGTAAACTGACAATATACTTCTAGAATCCAGTTCACAAGAGAAGTTCAGTTCTGGCTCCTTGACTGTCATCTCTATCGACATGTGCTTTCATAGCAAATCTATGTGAGTTTGTTATATTTTATTCTATTGTCGATCCAACACTGCTTCATCTCTGTTAAATAAAACAACACTCAGATCTTGAAAGCCTAAAAGGACTTCATGGGCCATCACTAATTCGACCTATGGGGACAAAGCGTAGATGTGAAAGGCACGCTTGGAGATTGAAGTTACCATTTTGCCACTTATTTTCAGATGATCATGTTGAGCATGCAGAATGTAGACCAAGCAGCTTCGTAGTGGGAGAATAGTAGACACGCAAGGAGCGGTCAGACAGAGAGAGAGGCGGAGCGAAAGCATCTCCGTCTCAACAGCTTCCCAGCTTCCTCTTCATTTCCCATGGTTCCCTGCTGTAGTTTCTATTGGGGATTGCAAGTTTTGCTTTTGTGTGTGAATTTTTACCCACTTGGTGATATTCCTATTTGTTAAACCTAAGGTGTTTATTTTTGTTTCCTGTAACCAATTTTTTTTTTAAAGAAAGGGAGGATTAATTATTCCATTGCTTTGTTTTTTAATGAAAAAAGGGAAAGTACTGGAATCTCAAATCCCAAATCTAGGTCCCAGAGAGAAGTTCAAGTAATTAATGTAGGATCTCCAGGGATGCTCTTAATGATAATCAGAGTATTGCCCTCAAAAGTGGAAGTGATGTAGTACCTCCACCACATCTTCTACCCACCTACTCTATCCCCTGCCCACCTTATCTAGGTTGGGCTCCTGTGTACCTTGCAAAGGTATTCACATCTCTTCTAGATCTATTTTCTTTATCCCCCAGTTAGTCTTGTCAGAACTTCTCAAGACAATGAACCCCTTTCCCAAAGGAACAACACCAGTTTCTCCACCCACAATGGTACCAGACTACAGGAATGAGAATCAAGAGACAAGCAAGGGAACTAAGAAGAAAAACAATGTTTTGACTTCAATAACCATTGATGATTTTTGTCCTAGCAAACATTGTGTAAATGCTATCCTATAGTACCTAATTAAAAATATATTTCACCCACATTGTTGCATGCATCTGATCACTGGTGGAGCAGTGGTTCAAACACCCAGCGGCTAACTAAGCTTGGTGATTAGAACCACCAGCTGCTCCACAGGAGAAACATGGGGCAGTCTTCTTCCTTAAAGATTCATAGCTTTGAAAACTCTCTGGGGCAGCTCCACCCCATCATTTGTGTTCACTATGAGTCAAAAGGCACTCAATAACAACCGGCTTGATTTATGAGCTTTGTTTTGTTTTTGATTGCTTAGTTATATATATCAATAGTTATTTCCATGTGCTTTTATTTTTCTTTGCTGTGCACTGTTCCAGGATATGTATTAGTTTTCAATTTCCCCTTCATCTTCTATTCGTATATAATTCTACTTTTATATTGTTATCAATTGTTTGCTATTATGAATAATGTTCTTCAGAATATTTGTGAACAAGTCTTTTGTTAACATATACAATCATGTCTCTTGTATATCTAAGCATGGAACACCTATGTATACTTGAGAATGGAATGGCTGGGACATAGGGTAAGTGAATCTTTAACTTTACTCCTGAACCATTTCCAAATAGGTGGAAACAATTTATACTCACAACATGAAGAAAGAGAATTCCAATTGTTGTGTGTCTTTATCAATATTAAGATCATCATTGTTTAATTTTAAACATTCTAGTAACTGTATAGAGATAGTTTTTCTCTATTGTCTTTGATTTATATTAAAAGTTTCCCTCAGAAATTTCTTTCTTTCCAAACTTATCAGCTTTGACAAATGGAATTCTTCTATGAGAAAAAAAAGTTTGAATCAGAAGTGACTTAAATTAGAGTATAACAAGGAGAACTATGACAGATTAATGATATCACCCATCACCTCAAAATCAAAAGGAATCATTGGAATATATGCAAACTATTTTTCATCCTGAGATTAAAGTGCAACACTAACCCATTTCTGGAAAACTGTGCTGATCTTCTTCCCAACACAAAATAAGCTCTAAATGTGACAGCACAAAATAAGCTCTGAATGCATGGTACTCTGTTGACTTAGTTGCAGGACATCTCAGGAATCTTCTCTACAGGAGAAGTGGAATGATCTATAAGTGAGGGAAGAACTACCCCTCCATTATGCAGACATTCACCTCAGTATAACCGCAATGCACTCACATACGCTTGATGCTGAAGATGGACTTGTCTGCTGTTCCAGCAGAGCCTGTTGGTATTGGTTGGTTACAGCACTTATTGTCTTGCCCACCTGAGGTGGCATCACCCTTTCAAATATGAGTGGAAAGGGATCAAATAAGAAGAATGAACTCAATTTACATTGAGTATAGCAATTATACTTTAAAAACATGCCTTAAATAATTATAGCTTTTCTCCTAAATCTAGGTGGTATTCCCAGAGTGCATCTATATTAAATGATTGTTTTAGGTATCATGGTATGCATTAAACAAGGTAATATTATATAGGCCTTTGATATTCCCAAGACTTTTCACAAATAGAAAAAATTATTATTGAAATTTACAATTTAGAAAAACACAGTTTTAAATAGTTTTATTGGCATAAAATCCATAGACCATATAATTCAATAGTTCAATGGAAGAGCTGTAGAAGCATCACTACAATCAATTTTAGAACATTTTCTTCTTTCTTGTATTCATTGTTAGTAGCTCCCCATTTCACACAACCTCCTCTGCTACACTAAAGAACCCATTCATCCAATTACTGTCTCTATAGATTTACTTACCCTGGATTTCATATCCATAAAAACATTTTTTTAAAAATCCCAATCTTAAAGCAATAATAAAGTAAAAAAGAGACTGAAATTCGTCTGAAATTCAATAGAAAAGAAAGTAGAAAATACTTAAAACTAAAGCAAATTTAAAACGGGTCAAAATAATGATCAACTGAGGAGGTGTTGCATTTTAAGTTAACTACATCTGAAGTACTCCACTTTCCAATGCGCTCTGCATGATAGCAAGGTAATTCACATCCCTGGTCTATGGTTGGAGGGGATTCATAGAGGCTTAATTCATGTGTGTTTCCCTTTAATTTTTTTTAACTGAACCAACTTTAACATGGGTCAAAAGGGAGACAAAATGATAAAGTACTATATTTTAACCTAACTATATCTATCATAATCAACTTTACATTTCTCTCTCTTTAATGATGAGACTATTCACGGATGGTCAGAGGAATTCACCGGAGCCTTAATCCATGTGTGAATGCTGCAAATGGAGTTTGGGCTTCCACTGTTATCTACAGCCTCCTGCCAACCAAGTGCTCATAATATAAACTCTGATACCAGATCCTCCTTTGAATTTGAAATTTCTTGTTTAAAATCCTTGGATCACACAAGCTGGTGTGCAACCACAGGTTTTTGTGCTTTGTTTCTAAATTGTTGTTGCTGGTGGGTGCCATCAGATCAGTGACAGCATTGTGTACAACAGAACAAAGCCTGGCTGGTCCTGCGCCATCCTCACATTTGCCGTTATGTTTGAGCCCATCGGGGCAAACACCGTGTCCTTGTAATTCATTGAGGGTCTTCCTCCTTTTGGCTGACCGTTTGCCAAGCGTGATGCCCTTTTCCTGGGACTAGTCTTTCCTGGTAACATGTCCAAATTTTACCTCATAAAGAACATAGTGTTCACATTCTCCCAGGTCATGATCATCATATTTTTACTAGTGATTTTTGGTGGTGGTTGCTATAAAATGACACAAAAGGCTCCTTGGTAGTATAACGAGTTATCAGTAGGCCTGCTGACCGAAAGGTCAACAGTTGGAACACACCAGCCACTGTGAGAGAAAATGACGAGGCTGTCTGTTCCCTGAAGGCTCAGTAACCAATTCTACTCTATCTTGTACGATTGCTATGTTGGAACTGGCTTGATGACAGTGTTTTTTGGGGGGTGGGTGGTGGGTGGTATGTTGATAGTTAGGTTTTGTGTCAATTTGGTTAGGTCAGGATTCTCGGTGGTTTTGCAATTAAAGTGCCTCCCAAGATGTGATCGAACATAATGTAATCAACTGCATGATGGAATCTTCTGTGAGCAGTCCAGCAATTGTGGGAAGATTAGGGTGGAGTGTTACCCCTTAATCAGGTCAGAGACTTTATACAAGTGAAAGGAAGTTTTCTCAGGGTGTGTCCACTCCTATATAGGCAGCCTCTGGGGGAAGACTTCCCCTTTCTTGCTGAAGCTGGTTCATCAACCATACTTACCCTGAGAGCTCTCAGGGGGCTGCCATCTTGCCTCCTGATCTTGGGTGAATGTGATTCTTCAACCATGAGCCTGACTTGCCTACCTTGGAGCCATCTCACACTGCCTCCACTGAGGATGGTCTTCTTGCCTTCTGGCTCATTTTGCTTCCTGGTTGGTTCATCAGATCTGGCAACTACGCAAGCCAGGAGAAGTTTCTAGTTTAACATTTGTCCCATGTAATTAAGCCAGGCTGTACTAAATTGCTTCTACAAATTTGTGAGCCACTTTCTTGATATGAAATGTTTCTAATATATTTATATAGCCATCACTAGTGTTTCTTCTTTAGGGAACCCAGCCTAACACAGTTATCGTGGAATGCAAACTAGAATTATACCCAAAAATGCTTGCTGTAAGTCATAAACAGAGGAGAAAGGCAAATTCTGGATGGTTGTCTGGTTTCCTTCTGAGCATAATGTTCACTGTACCCACCCCAAAATCTACAAAATTCTTCATTGGAAACATTTCAATGATTGCATTTCCAGAAATATTTGTTGAATGAAAGAATGAAAGGTAGCCCTTAGAAACTTCCCAGAATGACATTAAAAATGCCCCTGAGATACTCCAACAGGAGACCTTACCTGACCTTTTCCTCCCAGATTGGATTCACATTCTTAGGAGTGATGATGCCTCCCTTCATAGATGAAGCACAGCTCATGGCTCAATCATGCAGTGCCCCCCTCCCCACTCCTATTCTCAGGAGTCACTGGTGCACTAATCAGAAAACAGCATTTGTATTTCACAGGGTTTGGTGCATTTATCTGCACTACAACCTGGAATAACCCACCCAAAACCTGGTGTCTTTAATAAGAAGCTTAGTCCCTTACACCACTCCATCTTTACTATGAAAAGAAGATATGCTATAATATAACATCTTCCAAATTTTCTGTGGAATAGATATAACCTAGTAGCTTACTAAAAACCCAGATTCCTCTAGAGAGCCACAAAACTAGGCTCTGCTTAAAGGGGATGTTGGACATCTCTTCTAGCAAACGTTCTAGCTAATGCTTATGTTACACTCACATCAGCATTTTGTGAATTTGGTAGTATTAATTACTTCTTCTATTCTCTTTCTCTCATTCTCCTCTATCTTTTGAGGATTTCCTCCCAGCCCCAACCCAAATTTGTCTTCTTTGTAATCTGCCTGGTGGGTCTATTAATACTCAGACATTGGTATATCTTCTACTACCATATTTGTGATTTTTGTGTGTGTGTGTTTTAGAAAAATCAAACCAAAACAGTTTTTCTTTAAAAAGAACATGCTGACAACTCTTAATATAATACAAAGTGTTTTCTGATAGAATTGCCTCTATCTACTTATTTCCTTCGCTATATCTCTACTTATATATCATACTGTCTTTCCAATAGAGAGCTCATGCCATTCTGGATGTCTGACATGCCCACAGTCCCCTAGTGACCTAGCAAACCAATGTGCCTGGCTGGCTACAGCTCAATGGGCAGGGGTAGTTGTTGAGAGCTCTGGAACTTTTCCAGTGAGCATTCAGATCCGCACTTTGAGGACTTTGAACACTAGACTCTAGAAGATGGTTGGTGAATAGCAAACAACACAGAGAAGAGATAGTAAGTGGCATCGCAGATCTAGCTGAAGCCAAAAACAACTGCAAGTGCTGAGGTGAGTAGAATAAATCCAAATGTTCTGTCTAGAGATTAGCTGAGAGCTAGAACAGAAGAACGTGAAGCAACAATACTTAGCACTTTCTGTTAAAGACATGGGGGATCCAGGTTCCTGAAATGGAGTAAATCCTTAATGACATTTTAGTGTTTGGGAAGTCTGGTTTCCAATTGCAGGGCTGTCAATTTCTCGGGGAGAACCTGCTCTGAAAGGTGTATCTATGAGGAGTCTTCAAAAAATTGATGTACAATTTCCATTATTTTAAAATTTTCTCAAAGAATTTTCAAAGCCCCTTCCTTCATATTTTGTCTTCTAGCTTAATGCTCCTACATCCTTTCCACCGTGGTGTCATGAGAATCTCTTTCTGTGCCATAACTTGGAGTGTTATTGCTGCTAAACACCTCCGAGGTTTAGAAGTCTGTCCATTCCCAGTAAGCCTGGTTGATCCAAATCAAGGAGTGTTTCTCTCTCTTCTATAGAGTCTCCACTTCTGAGTTCCTTTAACTTATTCTCTGAAGCCAGCTACTTTCAGAGGAGGAGTGCCCCAACCCTGGACAAAGCTTGCCCTACCTTGCTTGGTATCTTATTCTTACATTGCCAGACGCAGGATGGCCAGATGGAGGTCATGACCTCTGACAAAGTTCAGCAAGAATTGTTTCCCATAGACTTCCCCTAAGATTTGACCCTTCTTAGATTCGCACTTGTGCTTCAGAATGAGATCACCCATTCCTATTTAGCTGGTCCCTTGGTGGAAGTGTAACTGCTCTCTATACTCCTCCAAGCTGTAGCATTCATTTGTGAACACAGACATAGAGGCTCCTGGTCCCTTCATTGCAGATGAATACGTTTCCATCCCCTTCTCTTCAGTTCTTATGGTCTTCAGAGCCCTTCCTGCTTTCTCTTTTTCTGAAGTGACTGTAGTTTTGCATAGTGGTGCTCAGGTCCTGTCCTCCTTGCCTTTGACCCTATTGATATACTGTCCCTTCAAAGGCACATCTTCCTACACTTCTTGCTAACTCCAGCTTTGCCGACTCCTTTCTTGGTCCCTGGACCTTTACAATACAGTCATGCCCACAGGTGACTGGAATCCACGAAGAAGCAATAGCTTTTATCTATGGCTCTGTTTCAAAAACAAATACTGTAAGATCATCTTTTACATCTTTACTCTCTTCGTTACCGAGTGCTGTCATTGTAGAAATTGGTGGGGAAATGATTGGGTTTAGAGAACAGAAATTTGTTTCTCATAGTTCTGGAGGCTGAAATTCCAAAGCAAGGTTTGGCAACATCAAGGCTTCCTTCTATAGGTCATGCTATCGTTCTGGTGCCTGCCACAAAGCTTGCCATTCCTTTTCCTGTATATGATCCTCATAAGTCACATCTGTCTCCCTCTTCATATGTCTCTGTGTGCCCCCAGTGTATGTCTCTGGGTCTATTGTGTTCTTGCCACCTCAGAGATGGTTAAGTTTAGGACCCCCTCCTACATGTACATCCTCACTGATAGATTGATTTTTACTTTAGACTACATTGTGGAAAGCAATTACATTACATTGAGCTGCATTACAGAAGATACTCTGTTCTTCAAAAGCAACTGATTGAATCTGGTATAGCTACTCCAAGATAGCAACCAGACTACTGCGTGGCCATAGCCTTGCCAACCGAGACACTAAATTATCCCTACAGACCTTCAACTGGGTTCTGTGTTACACACTACTAGACATCATATGGACTTTCAACTCTCCAAGTAAGAACTGAGATCAAGGTCTTGTTGCCAGCACCCTCTGGGAGATGCCAACTCATCTTGTATGCGTGAGATGGGAAAATAGTCAATAGATCATGAAGTTATGGTTTGATTTGATAAGTAGCAGAAATTTGAGTGATCCTATTCACCAAACATTTGCTATCATTTATAGTGAGGCTTGGGTCCCCTATTTAAATTAACAACAACTATTTGATTATGATTTTCAATTTTCCATTTTTCTGAAGGAATGATAATTTTAGTCCCCTCAGAACTATTTAGTTCTATTTAGAACTATTTAGTTCTGCACCAAGATACTACACCTATATGGCTTTTATGCAAATCTCTAGTATAATTGTAGTTTATAGAACTCATAAATCATATGCGTTTCCACCTAAAATTTGTTGTCTGTATTACAGGGGAAAAAATCCCCAGGAGATATGCAAAGGAAAAAAACAACACTACACACAAGCTTTCAAAATAATAAATGTAGCTAGAAACAATTTTTAATCCATCAGGAAAATCATTATATTATCCCTTCCAACCCTTATGGCATTCTCTTTTACTACTAAGAGCAAAAGTAAATTTCTCACAGATTTTAGATTTGATGAAACTTCATAGAGCAATGGTTTGTGAATCTTTACCCTAACTTGCCTTAACCTTAAGATTCAAAACTGCAAATATTTAACATTATTAAATAACACAAAACTTTATCTTAGATGGTTGGTTAATTAAATATTTCAAATAGAAAAAGCAGTTCTTGATTGCAAAGATAATCACTGGATGGTGTAAAAGGGTTCACCTTGATCAAGCATGGATTGTTTTACCAGGAGAAATATGTAACTTCTTCTGTAGCTTGCTTCTTGACAACCTACTGTGATGCTGGCTTTGACTATAAAGTCCTATGCAAAAGACCCTCTTTGGGGGCATTCTTTGCTCTGAGTGGAGAATGCTTCCCCAGTTTGCAAATTGTGGTAACAATTGTGTTGCTGTTAGCTGCCATTGAGTTGGTTCTGGTTCATAGAAACGAGAAATACTGACCAAATCTGCACCATCCTCGCCAATCATTGTTATGTTTAAACCCATTGTTGCAGCCACTATGTCAATCCATCTTATTAAGAGTCTTCTTATTTTGCCCTGACTTTCTTGAGCATGATATTCTTCTCCAGGGACTGGTCCCGCCTGTCAACTTCACCAAAGTACTGAGACATAGTCTTGCTAGCCTCACTTTTGAGGGGCATTCTGTCTTTAATTGTTTGATGACAGATTTGCTCATTCTTCTCTCAGTCCTTCGTGATAAGAATAATTTTCCTAAAGTGTAACTCAATCTTCTATTAATTTTGACAGAAATTTGGTGTCAGAAGTGGGATTTCTATTTACCTCTTCCCAGGGAAACGTCAAGTTTCAAGTGAAGCAAAGTCAAATGCAAAATGAAGTGACTTGAGTTCAAGCTTGTTTATTTTGAGAAATCATAACTGCTAAATAGATTTCAGATACGGGTTCTTTTCATGGTCTGTGCGCTGCCAACCAAAAGGCAAGTCATGCTACCCTTTCAGTTCATAGACAATCTGAGAGTGACATGAAACCCTTGAGTGGTGCAAAGAGTTCATGTATTTGCTGCTGGTTAAAAGTTGAAGAGTCAAATCCACCCAGAGGCATCTTGGAAGAAAGAATTTTCTATCTACTTTTGAAAAGTCAGTCTTTGAGAATTCTTTGGAGCAGTCTCTATTCTGAACCAAGATCACTACGAGTCTGAATCAACTCAATGGATCTGACCTTTTAGTAATTGCTTGTGCTACCTACGGCTTCAACAATGAACACAACTGCTCCCACTTCAAGCCCTTACGTGTACTTTTTTTCTACCTAACTCATAAAACTGATTCTTAACTATTTTTAACTTTTAAGCTAAGATATCTGTCCTTTACTCTAGCATGTTTTCCCTGGAAATCCTTGCCTGAATTAGTCTTTTGATTTGCTCACTTAGTGCTGTATCTTCCCCTTCATATCAAGTATCAGAGTCCATTTAAAATCTTACCATTTAGACAAAATGGTAAGTACTCTGAAATTACAGAACATATCTGTCTGCTTCATTATTATATCCCTCATGACAAGGCCAGTTCCTGAAACATGGTGGACATTGTCCATTCAGTTGTATATTAAACAGGATTGAATATAATGGAATTCTCTTATAACTATGAATTTATCATTGGGATCAAAGATGAACTTGGCGGTGAGAGAGGAAGTGGTGTGGTGGAAAGAATCAACTTTTATATCTGTACCAGTTGGCTTATACAATAATTTTGCATATTGTCTATTTACTCTTTATAGTAATCAGTAGAGATAATATAACCAAACTTTTCATAGATGAGAAATTAGAGAGAAAAATTCTAGCAGTGACATGAAATAACTCTACTTATTTATATACAACCAAATCAAAACCAAACTCACAAATATCAAGTTGATTGTGACTCATAGTGACCTTCCAGGACAATGTAGAGCTGCCCCTGTGGGTTTCCCCAGATGAACTCCTTATGGGAGCATAAAGCCTTGTCTTTGTCTTGGGGAGTGGATGGTGGTTTTAAGCTGCTGACCTGGAGGTTAGCAACCCAGAGTATAATTACTATGCCACCACAATAAGTGTTACTATGTTCATTTAATCAGCTTGTTCTATCGACAAAACCTAAATTCCTTTAAACAACTTTCTTTCCCTGTTATATCCCACTCAAGGCCTTTGTGGACTCCTTGTCAGGGGTTTTCTTTGCAAATCAGTTGTCTCACATTGTTTAGCTTCTCCCTCAAATCCAGTCCAAGCACTCCTTCCACCTTAAGTTTTCCTGTGAAAGGTCTTCCTACTATTCCACATATCCTTTCCATCAGAATTAAGCACTCTTTCCTTTGGAGGTTTTTTTTTTAACTTGTATTTCTATCATACAACATGGCAAAACTGCTAAACAAAAGGGCTTTGCACTCAAACTCCCTGAGTTTAAATCTTCCTCTTCTAGGTGTTAACCCTATGACCTTAACCTCTCTGGGTTTGTTTACTCTCTTAATATATCAGTCAGGATTCAACTAGAGAAGCAGAAACAGTAAGAGATACATGTGAAGAGATTTACTGCAAGGGATTGGCTCCTCCAGTTGTGGGAGCTGGCTAGCAAAGTTCAAAATCTGCAGCACATACCGTCTGAAAGGTTGGACATGGAAGCTACAGTCACACAAGGAATTTCTTCTCCATTAGAATCTCTGCTCTTAGGGTCTTTCACTTGACAGACTCAGTGAAATTCTAGATAATATCCTTTATTTAAAGTAAACCGATTATGAACTTTAATTGCATCTACAAAATACCTTCACAACAATACCTAGATTAGTGTGTGATTGATTGTATAACTGGGGACTGTACACTCCCTTGGTGATGCCAATAGTTAACATGTTCATTTTCTAACCAAAAGGCTATCCAAGAGGTGCCTTGGAAGAAATGCCAAATGATCTATTTCTGAAAAATCATGGGGTCATCAAGAGTCAGAATCAACTCTAAGACAATTGGTAACTGGTAGCCTAGCCAATATGACACTTAAAAGACCATTGTAATTATGACAAAGGAGAGGGAGTAATAATAGTATCTACCTCACTGGATCAATAGATTAAATATCTTCTTTCTGTCATATATTTAGAATAGTATTGTCACTTACCAAAGCGACAAGGCTTCCATAAGTAGGCTTTTAGTAGAGTATTACACTACATACAGTGAATTATGAGTTGGGCTGCTAACCACAAGGTCAGCAGTTCAAAACTACCATTCACTCCACAGGAGAAGGAAGAGACTTTCTACTCCCACAAAGAGCTACAGTTTGGAAACCCACAGGGGCAGTTCTACCCTGACCTGTGGGGCAGGGGGTATCATTATAAGGTGGGATCAGCTTGATGGCAATGAGGTTTTTGTTTTTGACATTATAATGCAGGAGTCCTGGTGGTGTAGTGGGTTTGTGGTAGTTACATAATTGTCAATTTGAGAGGATTATGAGTGAGGGGGTGGAGTCTAGTCTGTCAGTTGGATCATAGCCAATGAGGTTACTGTGTGGGCATGGCCTTCTCCTGAGAATTCTGGGAAAGCTAGTACTTCCTCCTTGGAGGTGGGAGACTCTCTGCTCACACCCTGGGAGACATAGCAGCTGACAAGACACATGGACCCACCCTGATGCAGCCCTATGTGCAGAGAGCCAGGCAGAGACCCCTGCCAGCGCTGAGATGTTTCCAATGCCACTGGATCCAAAGACTTTCTACCCACTGGCCTGTGATCTTCTACATTTGGCATCATTGCATTTGTTTTGTGAGTCTAAGAGGACTTTATAGATTGGTATTGGACATATAGGCTAATATCGGACATATGAACTTGATCTGGATTGGGCTGGGATGTCTCGTTCTTATACACATATGTGTGTCCATGGATTTGTTTTTCTAGTCTACCCAGACTAATACAGGGTTACACACAGGGATGCTAACCACAAGGTCAGCAGTGAGAAACTACTGGTCATTCTGTGGGAGAAAGATGAGGCTTTCTACACTTATAAAGAGTTTCCATTTGGATATCCACTGGGGCAGTTCTACTTGGTCCTATAGGGTTGGTATGAATCGCAGTTAACTTGATGACTGTGAGTTTTTAATACTACAATTACATTATATTACACAGTTTTCACATGTCTGATTTCCCTATTAAACTATGAATTATTTTGTACATATATGTACTCAAAGGTTTATATAGGGTTTGACCTTCACTATAGATTCTATTTAATTCTTTGAATGAATTTATTATAATTTTGAAATGACACATATACAACCTGTGATCCATGTATGAAAATTACCTCTCTTCATGGAATATTTCCTTGCCCTTAAAAACTATGAAGACCACCTTCGGGGCTGTTCTCTAAGAAGGAAAAGGGCACAATGGTGTTTGCCAACGAAGTCCCACAGCCCCATTTAATCATGGTTTATAACAGTGTCACAGAACATGCTATCATTTAACAGCAAACCAAATAGCAGACAGTCCTTCAAATGTTCAAGCAATTTGAAAATATATCAAGCCTAAGAGGGAAAGTCATTTGATTATCTACATAGTCATTCTGTAAAGATTATGAGGGCTACGCGTGAACAAAAACTCCTCACTTCCTTTCACATTCCAGAAAGTTCATCTTACCCATCTGCTCAACTTGATGAAGAGAATTTCATTCCACAAAGACTCAAGTAATAACTACGATCTAAGTTCAAATATCTCCACGATAGGAAAATTAAGCCTCAAACACAGAGGTAATCCAGCTCAGCAGGGTATGAACTTCCTGTATCCCTTCTATCTATATTCTAGCAGTAGATTTTTCTCATTAGACAAATCCGTCAAATACAGCAGGGGGTTGAAGCTCAAGATAACCCCTCTTTTTGTGTGGCATGAGTGATTCAAGAGCAAGGATCCAAAGACTGTGTTTGCAGTGGAGAGGGTTCACATGACCACTGCACTTTTCACTGAGTTTGGAGATTTCGTTTCATCTCCAGAAGGTACTTGGACTTGGTGCTTGTGCGTGGATATCACACTTAAGCATCGCTTTTCAAAGAGAGCTTCCTTGAGTAGCTTTAGCATGATCCTGTTTAGAGAAGGCTAAGTGCAAGCAGTGGCCAACAGTTAAGAAATGAGGATCAGACTCAGATTCGGGTAAACATTTTGTGTGCCCTACTTGAGGAAAATATCAGGTAAAAGTGCATTGTTAGCTTTGCTTTTTATTATCCTACAGCTAGCATGCATATATTCTCTATTCTCTTAGAAATGAGTTAAAGCTAATGAATTGAAAGTAAACATAAAAAATGAATGGAAAGTAAACAAACTCTAATCTTCATAAGATCTTTGCATATTCTATATATAGAAGTATCCAAACACACACAGTAAGGGTGATGCAAACCCTGATTTCCTTTTTCATAAGTTAAATGCTTTTAAATAGAATATTTTCAAGGGAGTCAGATTTTTATTAAAAATTGGGAAAAAGCATTCAGGAAGATCTAAATTTTGTACTAAGTAGGTGAACAATAAGCCGTTCTCTTTTCTTCTTACTAGATGTATTAGTACTTACTAGACTCAACTACTTATTGAATACCTGATATGTGCAGGAAATGGGATGGCCATCAGTAATATGCTGGTTTCTGTCTTAATAGAAATTCCAGACTAGTAGATAAGTTATCCAAAGCTACAGGTGGTGAGACTTAGAGACTCACAACAGCTCTTTGGAAAAAGAGTGGCATTCACATTGAGACCTGAATGAGTTCTTCTGGGAGAGTGTGTGTATCTGGAAAATCAAAGTATTGAGAAAGAGTGAACAGATTATGCAAATGTCCGATGACTAGGAGCAACAAACATGTCATATTCCAGTTGTGCTACATATAGGAAACATACATTGAACATTTCTAGTTTGTTACACGAGGGGGCAGGGGGCATGAGTGACATAAAGATTGGGGAGGTAAACAGAAGTCAGATAAAGGAGAAAGGAACATGGATTTAAGAACTTTTTTGTGGTAGATTGAATTTTATTAAAGCTAGATGCCAAAGGTAAGAGAAAGGATGAATGAAGAGGCACTCAAATTTCTTGGGTGAGCATGTGGGTAGAGAGCAGTGCCCTTTACAGAAAAATGAACACCAGCGGAGAAAAGTTATCAGAAGAAGAGGACACATTTGGATTGGACTGTTGGAGCCGCTGTGGCGTGGCGGCTGACTCCTTGCACTGTGACCTGCAAGGGCAGCTGTTCACAACCCCAAGCGGCTTCGGGGCCAGCAAGGTGATGTGGATTGGACTTTTGAGTTTGAAATGTCTGTGGAATATCAAGTGGAAAAGATTAGAGGACAATTAGATATACGGCTCTGGATCTTGATGGAGAAACAACCCCCACCACCTACCTCCTGCTACCCCTAGGGAAACAGGGATGGGATTCACCATCTAAATTAGAGTTTTTCAACCTTGGCACTATTAATATTTTGGGAAGCAATTCTTTGTTAGAGGTGGGGGATGTTTTTCTACTGTGGAATGTTTAGGTACATTTCTGGCCCCTACTCATTGGCTAGCACTAGGATTGTTGGACTACCAACTATGTTAACAGACGTTGTCAAATATTCCCCTGGATAGAAAGTTACCCCTGATTGAGAACTACTGATAAAGGTGGATCTAAATCCATGAAAGTATGTAAGTGAAGAAAGTGAGGAGAGAAGGGATCTCCAGACAGATCATTGTGGAACACCATAGGAAACAAAGGGTAAAGGTACCCTGTAGAAAAGACTGACAAAAACAAGTTTCCGTAAGAAATAACTTCACTAAGCGTCAATAGGGCTGAGCGTTCATTAAAATGAAATCTACTGTCAATGCCACAGTCATGCAGCAAATATCGTATTTGCATGCACAAACATGCAGCAAATGTCGTATTCATGTATGCTCTACTCTCTGGTTATTCTCAACAAATACAATACAGTAAATGATAAATATTTTAAAAAATAAAGCTTAAAATATCATCCACTATTTAGCAGCAAGACTGTCCTTATTGACTGTTATGAAAATAATTTTTATGGGATAGTGAGGCAGAAGTCAGAGGACAGGGGGATGACAAGTACATACATTTACATTTTTTCATGACTGTGTTTCTGCATGTGGCTAGATTTGGCAGCCCAACTAGGAGAACACACACATTTAGCATGACTTTGTGTGGGGTTTGAAAGGGCATTCAGAAGATGTCCAATATCAAAGGAAAGCTGAGAGTTGGTGAAGTGGAGGACCATGGAATACAAACCAGATGGTGACAGAAACTAAGAAAACAGAGAATTGATGAGTAGAAAGAAAACAGAGCATTTGGATTCATGGTCTCTTCAAACATAAGGAGATCACTGGTAGGAACATCCGGAAGGCATTGGTGGCATCATCTTTCAACCGATTGAACCTCGGTTTCTTCATCTGTAAGTCGAGGGAATTAACACTGTTGTCCCAATTTCCCTTCACTTATAAAAGCTTTTTGTTAAAAGATAAACAGTAAAACCTTCTTTCTGATTCTTATGTGATATAAATGAAACTTTCAGTAAAACCTTCTTTCTGATTCTTATGTGATATAAATGAAACTTTAGGAAATGAAAGTTGCATGTATATATAAGTTTACGAAAACTTATAAATAGCAGTAATTTTTAAGAGGGCTTCTCTTTGACTTTAGGCCACCCTGATTTTGGATGCTATAATTAACATGAAGGCCTTTTGGTCTCAACTTGTAAGTTTACCAATTTGGATCAATTCTTTAGTCTAGAAAGAAAGTACTGAAAAATATGATATGTGAGATAATTTGGGAGTGGGGATTCAATAGCTGCATAAAGAGGATACATTCCAAGAAGTCCAGCTTTAAAAATACCAAGAAGTAGGAACTGCTTTTGCTTTAATTTCCTTTATTTTTATGTGTGGCTTTCTTCTGGTGCTAGGATCTTCTCTGAGAGATTCCAGACCCAAACCCACTATAATTGAGTCAATTCTGACCTTATTGAGACCCTATATAGATAGGGTTTCCTAGACTGTAAATTTTTATGGGAACATAGTTCCTCTTTCTTCTTAAGAGCTGACTTGGTTAGCAGTCCAAGAAAGCCTCATCTTTCTCCCATGG
>NW_022103904.1:8981670-8984754 GCF_000313985.2 Echinops telfairi
TTCCTGTTCCTGGATTCCGTGTGTTGTGAGCTTTATCTCTTATCTATACCTATGTATATAGATAGGTACATCCTCCGGTCCAGGTCAGAATGAGAAGCAGCACTATGGTCATGGCAGTGGGAGGTGAGGAAGCCTCAAGGAACCAGAGGAATATAGTGTGATCCATCAGAGCAGTACTGCACCCTGATTGACTCATCCCTTCCCTGCGACCCCTCTGTGGGGGGATGTTCCATTGTCTACAGATGACTTGGGTCTCTGCTCCAACCTCCCTCGTTCTCAACAACATGTTTTTGTTTGCTGTTTGTTATGAATCTTCTTATGCCTGTTACCCCATTTTGATGACACGTCATGATCACAACAGCTAGTGTGCTTCTTCCCTGTGGGTTTGTTGCTTCACTGCTGGATGGCCGCTTGTTTAACTTAAACCGTTTAAGACTACCGACACTATATCTTTTAGTAGCCGGGCACCATCTGCTTTCTTCACCACATTTGCTTATGGACCCATTTTATCTTCAGCAATTGTGCTGGGTTGGGGGAGGAAGTGCCGGTGTGTGTGTGTGTGTGTGTGTGTGTGCATCAAAAAATGCAGTTGGTTAGAAAAAAGTGTTCTTATATTGAGGGAGAGTATGAGCTGAGGCCCAAGGTCGTCCACAACCTCAGCGTATTGCCTTATAAATATATGTGCATAGGCCAATTCCTCTGTTTTTATGGATTAATGTATTTACATAAGCACACACCTCTGCTTATACCTCTATCTATACCTTTGCTTCCTAGAGACTTCCTCTGTTTCCTTTTGCCTTCTTCCCACCCCACCGTCATGTGCACCCTTCTTGCACCTCTTGGCATTTCCTTTCAGCTAGATTGGTGTTGCTCTAATACCCACAGGATCTCAACAACCTCCGTGTTGTTGGCTTTAATTCCCTAGTTATTCCCCTGACTATGGCATTGTTCGCTCACCGCACCCTTCCCCATGCCACCTTCTCCCCACAGCCCTCCTGGGCTATTGGCCTCTTTGCTTTCTCCCAGAGCTTGTTTCTCATGCTTGTCTTATATAAGTAGTCAAGTCCACACTGTCATAGACCAAGCAATAAGAAAGCAAAAGATTGAAGGAAAAAAAAGAAGAAAGAAAAAAGAGAGAGAACACATACATAGCTCCAAGTCTGTCCACTGGCCTTTATGACTCTCTCCTCCTTGGTCCTTGGGGAGTTCCAGGAGCTGCCCCTGTTAGCCTGAAGTCTATTTTGGGGGCTCTTTAGGGGCTTTGTGGTTTGGCTCTGCTCCAGTTGCTGATCTGTTATGCTCCCATCTTGATCTCCCCCGCTACGGGGCTTAGACAATATGATCTCCCCACCGTGTGTCCCCATTATTGTCCTCTGTCGCAGTACACTCCAGTAAGGGGACAACATGTCTTGAATTGTTGTTGGCCCTGAAGTCCTCTCTGTGCCTTAGCAGCTCCATGCAGGGACATCATCCTCTGGACTTGGTGTGCCGATATGGGGTCTAAGCCAACTGTACCTTTCTCCTTTTCCTTTTTGGTTTGCTTCTCTGTAGGTGGTGTAAGTTGGCCCCTTTCCTCCACCTGAAGGTGTTCTTCTCTGCCACACATACTTCTAGGGTGGGGATAAGTTTGCTTCTGATTGGTGTTGGCCCTGTGGCCCAGTCTTTTCATGCACTGTTCTACGTGACTACGTTGCCCTCCTCGTTGGTACGCTGTGGTCGGGTCTGTATGTGCACTACCAATTCTTTGTAGACGTAACCAGTACTCTTCCCCTGGGTGGGTTAGTGCCCTGTTCCCCCCATGCCATCATCTCAGTCTCTCCCTACCCCCTTTTCTTCCTCCTTCTTCCCCCCTTCCCCTTCTTTATGTTGGATTCATGTGTCGCTCCTTGGGTTTGTTCTGACCTCTACCCAACCGCCTGTGCCTCCACCCGTATATTGTGAGATAAGTGTCTTTTTTACTACACCACCTGTGCCGATTATACTTACCTCAGGGGACTCATGTTATACTTCTCCTTTTGTGATTGGCTAAACTCACTTAGCATAATTTCCTCCAGTTCTTCCCATGAAATGACATGTTTCATGTGATCATCCGTGCTTTTTAGTGCTGCATAGTACTCCATTGCGTGTATGTGCCAGAGTTTACTAATCCACTCATCTATCCATGGAAATTTAGGTTGTTTCCAACTCTTTGCGATTGTGAATTGTGCCACAATAAACATTAGGGTGCAGAGGACTGGTTGTGTTCTATTTCTTACCTCTTCTGGGTATATGCCCAGTAGAGGGATAGCTGGGTCATAAGGTAGATTGATTTCCTTTTTCGTTAAATATCACCAGATCACTTTCCACAGGGGCTGTACATATCTACATGACCACCAGCAGTAGAGAAGAGTTCCTATCTCACCACATCCCCCCCCCACCATTTGTTGTTCTCTGATTTTCTGATTTGGGCTAACCTCAAGGGTGTTAGCTGGTATCTCATGGTTGTTTTAATTTGCATTTCTCTGATGGCTAATGATCTGGAGCATTCTATCATATGTTTATTGGCCATTTGGGCCTCCTCCCTAGTGAAACGTTTTTTCAGTTCTTTTGCCCACTTCCTCAGGGGGTTAACTGTTTTCCTCTTTTTTTCAGGCCAAGAGGGTGTTGTAGGTTTTAGTTATAAGCCCTTTGTCTGTTGGCCACACCATTTCATAGATTTACTCAATGAGCATCTTCACTGGTTCTGAAGAATACATGATCTCAGCTGTAGAATATCTGCTAGCTCTTACTCTCACCTATCTTCCTTGTGCTCCACTGTCCAACACAAAGAGAGTATTATATTTTATAAAACTTACATGTTCTATATTAGAACAAGACAATAAAGAAGCTATGGAAATATTGGATAACTCTAGTTAACAACCCCTACCATGTTTATTATCTCTCAGACTTTTTATCCTTAGGGTAATGATACCAATTAGCTATGTAAAAGCTATTCAATTGAGAATTAATTGGTTAATTCCAAAACTTCTACGAAAAAGCTAGATACTCAAAAGGGAATGCTGTTGTTAGGTGTCATTTAGTCAGTTCTGACCCAGAACAGCACAG
>NW_022103904.1:8985759-8993048 GCF_000313985.2 Echinops telfairi
ACCTGAATTTCTGCCAGTTCCCTGTCAATGTACTACTGCAGCCATTGTTGTATGATCTTAAACAAAATTTACGTGTGCTAGACAAATAATATAGTTCTATCGTTTGAGAATTCTGTTGGGGCACCTTTCTCAGAAAGGGAGTGATACAAATAGGTACTTTTTGAAACGGCTGCAGTGAAGTGAAATAGCTTAAATCTGAATCTTTTTTCCACATCTATGTAACTCTCAGCAAATAATTTCATGGAACCAAGCAATAGGGTCATGAAGAGGGGTAATTCATTGTTCACTTTTGGGATCAGGTTTAAAGTGATACTTATTTGGCCCTCCATCCTAAGACACAGGCCTGTCACAATATTTGCATAAATATACATGTTCATTCCCCTTGCTATCAGCAAATGTTTCCTTTGAGATGAAAGTTTATACCATTTTAGTGTTTCAACCTCTTTCTGAAAAATATAAAGGCGGTAGTTCATGGAAAATGGAATGAAAAGATAATGGAGTTTTTCCTTGAATTTTTTGAAGATCCCTTGTAGAACTGTTTGCTGTTTTGCAAATGGTTGGATACCTGCTTGGCCGACATACTTGGATGGAGATAGCATTGAGAGTCTTGAGTAGGGACGGTATCAAATGGTAGGATGTAAGGAGGACCATGAATGAACTGAGGTTCAGGATTCCCAATCTCCATATCACCCAAGGAGGTTCTTGTTTGTGTTTTATTACTAACATTTCAAATTAAATATGAACTAACGTTTTCTCTACTTAAGACATTTGAAACACATGGGGGGTCCTGAGCCAAAGAGAAAAGAACTCAAAACAATTGTTTTCAAGCTTAAGCTACGTCAGGATAAGATGGAGGGCTTGTTAAACATGTGGTAGATTCCTTACCCTGCTTCCAAGGTTTCTAAATTAGCAGGTGTGATAGGATCTAGGGACAGCTGTGCAAACAAAGACACACTCCATGGTTCAAAATCAGGAAAGGTGTGCATCAGGTTGCCTACTCTCACCATAATTATTCAATTAGTGTGCTGAGCAAATGATCAGAGAAGTTGGATTATATGAAGAATGTGGTATCAGGATTGGAGGGAGGCTTATTTACAACCCGCAGGATGCAGATGACAACCTTGCTTACTGAAAGTGAGGAGGAATTGAAGCACTTGCTGATGAAGGTCATGAATTGCAGCCTTCGTGGATTACAACTCCATGTAAAGAAACCCCAAATCCTCACAACTGGACCAGTAGGGAACACTGTGATAGATGGAGAAAAGTTTGAAGTTGTCAAGGATTTCATCTTGCTTTGATCTACAATCAATGTTCATGAAAGCAGCACTCAGGAGATCAAAAGGTGTATTGCAGTAAGTAAATCTGCCGCATAAGACCTCTTCAGAGTATTGAAAAGCAAGGATGCTACTTTGAGGACTAAAGTGCACCTGGCTCACACCATGGTGGTTTGCATCGCCTCATCTGCATGTAAAAGTCAGACCTTGAATAAAGAAGACTGAAGAAGAATTGATGCATGCAAATTATGGTGCTGGTGAGGAATGCCAAAAGTGCTATGGAGCCAAAAGGACAGACACATCTAGCTAGAATGTTCCTTAGAGGCAAGGATGGTGAGACTTTTCCTCATATATTCTGGACATGCTGTCAGGAGAGACCAGTTGTTGGAGAAGGATATCATGGAGGGGTAGTGACAAAAAAGAAGGGGTAGTGACAAAAAAAGAAGTTCCTTGAAAAGATGGATCGACAAAGTTGATGTGTCCCCGGGCTAAATAGAAGCACAATCGCGAGTGTGGCACAGGATTAGGATGTGTTTTGTTCTGTTGTTCCTAGAGTCCCTGTGAGTCAGAATTGATTCAATGGCGCCCAACAACCCTAAGGTCTGATAGGAGGCCTGAGACTTTGCATTTGAACTAGTTTTCAGGTGATGGGGATGCTACTGTTCAGTGACTACACTTTTGAGAACCACTTCTGTGGAAGCAGAAGGCTGTGAACAGTACTAATCTTGTTGTTTGGGGCCATCTGAGATATTAATATACACATACATAGTATACTTTTATAGAAAATAGTTTTGTTCTCAATACTCTATACCATATGCCAGCAACTCATGTTCCATAGACGCTCATTTGCATTTAAAAAATATGATGTCTTGTTCTTACAGCAGAATATCTTACATATAAATCTGGATGTCCAGCTTCTTTTTGAAGAATCAGAATAACTGGCACCAATTGGTATATATTTCCACATGGTGACTCTGCTAGAAATCAGGTAGTTGCTGCCCTTTGTAGATGGGCACATCCTACCTCTCTGCCCACACAGCACTCTGCTTTCCCCTCAGGCTCTCTGAATTCTACAGAAATCAGATACATTCATGTTGATAGAAATTGTTCATCTCTTACTACCCTTGCTAGAAAGGTCTATACTGTAACATGTAGAGGGAGGCCAGCTTTTGCTACCTGTAGAAATTTGCTTTTGCACTGGATATATAAAGAGATCTTTATGTTAAGTGTTTAAGTGTTGGCTGCTAACCACAAGGTACACCGTTCGAAACCACCAGCTGTTCTCAGGAGAATTGCCGTACAGAATTGCAGTCTCAGAAACCCACAAGGGTAGATCCACCCAGTCCTATAGGATTGCTATGAGTCAGCATTGTTCGCTATCACAGGATTCCCAATGGTCAAAAGGCAGACACAGCCTGAATGTCAAACAGATGAATGAATAAACAAAATGCGGTGTATAGACACAAGATAATATTATGAAACCATAAGGAAAAATCAAGTCCCAGTGCATACTACAATAAGGAAGAAACTTGAAGGCATTTTGCTGACTGAACTAATTTGGCTGCAAGAGCATAAATACTGTAGGTATCACTTCTATGGTTACCAGGTGAGGAAAGTGGGCAAGGAACAGGAGATACGATGTAGGCGCCTTGGATTTTTGTTAATTGTGATAGAATAATTTGCAGAGGGATAGTGATAACAACTACCTGATATGAAGAATGTACTCGATGCCGCTGAATAATATGTCTAAACATTGTGGAAACGCATTGTTCCGCATATTTTTACTTCAATTAAAAAGAAAAAAGAAAAGAGAAATAGATGAAATCAATGGCTCAGACTTTGACTATTGTTTTATCAGCAGCATCTCATTTGGGGCTTACAAGGAAGTTTCCTTGAATTCTATTCCTCCACTAATGTTGACTACCCCCTGAGTTTGCATAAAAAGTGACACTGTACCATGATGTCTGGAAAAGCAAGTTCATTAAAAAATGTCTAGATCTTTCGAATAGCCTATTGCTGCCTCGGACTGTGATTTTTTCTCTGCACTCTTTGGAACAAAGTGCCAGCCTCCACCTCTTTGAGAAAAGGATTTACACTAAAAACTAGTGTTCTTAGTCTTTGCTCATTGGGGTCAGGGGCTATGTTGTCCACTGAGCTCCCTCAATATTCACAATCATTTCACAATTTAATTAGGACAGTTTTCTTAAATTAAAAGTCAAAAAGTCCCATAGAACTTGCTTTGCTTAACAAAGGAGGCTTTCTTTTTCAAACCCCTCTGGCTCTGGTGACTTGGAAAATCTTATTAGCCAGATGAAAAAAATAAAAATTTCCATCACCAACTGTGGGGCTCGAACAGCTATTGGGTGGCTTGCAAAGAGCAAGAACCCAATTAAGCAGGTCAGATGCACCAGACGGAGTGTACTCAGCGGACCTGGGGTGCCCCGTACATTCTGTCCAACTCTGCCGGGATGAGCTGCCTCTAAGCTCTCTGTCAAAATGGCATGAGTCTGAGTGATTCATTTCCCAACTACCAGACACCAGTGGAGGGGAAAGCTAATGCGGGCTGGGAGTAACCGGATCAGGGAGATATGACTTTGATATCTAAACAGGGATTTGGAAGGAGCAGAGGCAGGCTTAAAACAACTTTCTCATAACAAAATAGAATGGCTAAATGGAGCCGCAAAAGCATTTTATCTGACCCTTTTGTCCTTAGTTTCAAGAGGCACAAACATGTTCTGCTTTCTTCACTTGACCTCTTATCTAAGAAAAAAGGGACCATCCGCCCCCCCCAGAAATAGTGCTGACAGGTCTGGTGATGTCGTTGAAAAGAACCGAATCTACACAGGAATTTTAGGAAACCCCGCTTTGGAAATAGGAGAGGGCCTCAGGGTAAGTGGGTTTTCTGGTTAGAGATCATCAACTATACAGAAGGGCACTCAAAGTATTGTTTTTGGAAACTAAGGTATGGCAACCCCGGAGAAAGGCAAGAGCCAGTTAAAATGATACATCCTTCCCAATGATTCCTATATGCTATCGTTATCGTGAAAAACATTTTACAATAGATTTCAGAAGCAGAACCAAAAGAAGCATTTTACTAAAACTTAAGTTTTTCTTCTTGTATTTGCTCTCGACAAGTCTGCCAGTGACTTCAGGAGGAGCTCATTCACAAGTGAAGAAAAGGTTGCCCACACCTGCACCACGATGCGCGGTGGCTGTGATTCGTAGGGTTTTTCATTGGCTAATTTTTGGAAGTCAGTCACCAGGTCTTTCTTCTTAGTTTAGCATCTTCTGAAAGCTCCCCTAAAATCTGTTCAGCCTCAAGTCTCCACTGGCAGATGGTGACTGTGCATTAAGTAAACTGGCTGAGGTTAAGCCTGGGTCTCCCTCATAAGAGGGAGAATTGTAGTCCGGAACCACCAATGCCTCAGAAGATCCTTACACACGTGAAAATAACTTACCAATGACCCATTGTCATTCTTACTCATCGTGACCCCATGAGACACGATAGAATAGCATTTCCAAAGCTGTCATATTTACAGAAGCAGACTGCAGAATCTTACTCCCATAGAGTTAAGTTCTCAATGAAACCAGTAATCACGAAATGGGTATGTTAACAGGAGGGACGAGATTTTCGACCCCTCCTTCCTTGGTTCTTGTGTTCACAAGAGGAGAGTTAGGGAAATCTTCAAACGGAGTGAATGAGTTACGTTCAACATGATGGTGCAGGCAGGCCGGTCAGTTTGTCTGAGAGCCCTGCTGCATGGAAATTCAAGTTTTTTATTACACTAATGGTGGACCTTCTGATATTGGCTGACTTTTCATAACATACCTTCCCTGTAGAACTAGCCCTGTGGGTTTCAGAGACTGTAACTCTACTGGAGTAGATAGCCTCATCATTTCCCCAAGGAGCAGCTAGTGGTTTGGAACTGCTGACCTTGTTGTTAGCTGTTGGATGCATAACCACTACACAACCAGGGAATCTATTTAACGTTGCACATTCTGATATTGCCTGGATTTTCATAGTGTACCCTCCCCCACTTAAAGACTCTGTGCCTGCAGCCAACGTTCATGCTGTGTGTTTATGATCTGGCCAGGACCCTGGCTGGGTTCTTCCCTCCACTCCCAGGGTCCGTTCGGTCATTTGTGGGATTTGTGAACATTCCTCAGTCCAGGCCATTTTACTGCTCCCCCTCCTTGTGTTGGAAACGTCTTCCCTTTTGAAAACTATTGATAAAGGAAATGTTTCTTCTCTGCCTTTCTTCTCCCCCTGTGCTGGCAATTCCTTCCATTCTTGCCCCTTCCTCCCTTGCCCTGAATCTATCTAGCCTACCTCAAATAGGAAATTAACTGACTAACTATTCTCCTCTTTTCCCTACCATATGTGTGTCAGTTCCTTATCTCTCTAAGTAATTCACTTCAACGGGTTAAGTTACCATCTCAAGGCTAAGACATCGACTTTAAAATTCTAGTCTAGATCACATTAGTGAGCTCTACTTATATGGCCAAATGCTTTCTGGTCTCCTTTGCTTTGGAAGCTTCCCAGGCATATGGCAGACTGCTAATTGTCTGTTAAATACTCTTAACCAACAAATGTCCATGCCACCGCCAATACAATGATGTCCACTAAGCCACTTAGGAAAGCTACTGAGGCAATTTCCCCTCCCTTGGACGGTCCAGGAGCTGGAGGTAATCTACTTTCCAATGCACTCTGTCTGAGACAAGACTATTCACAGCCCTGGTTCATGGTCAGAGGGACTTCACAGAGGCTTAATCCACAATGGAACTCTGCAAATAGATTTTAGGCTTTCACTGTTATCCATAAGCTTCTGAAAAACAGGTGCTTAAAAGTGAAGCTAGAAAACAATTCCTCCTTATGATCATGGATTTTATTTTTTAACAAACCTTGGATTTCATTGGCTGGTATGCTCTTTCTATGTGAACTTGTCCGACACCTGACTTTAATACAAGCCTTTAAGACCCCAAATGCTATTCTCTCTGATGGATGGGCACCATCTGATTCATTTTCCACACTTTTCTCTAGCACCCATGTCTTCAGTAATCACTTTGGGAAGGCAAGTATTGAGCAGGGCCACATTACAAGAACTAATTGTTCTTAGATTAGGGTTTATGATTAACTTTGAGCTCAAAATTCATTCATATATCTAAAGCTTATATAGATCTTTGGTCTACTTTAGAGGCAGCATTATCCATTTCTTAGGAAATAATTATAAGCCTACAGGGGATATTTGGCAATTCTAATAGTAATATAATTCATCTAGACAATGGTATAGAATTTAAAATACTAGTGAGAAAAGGAAAATATACATATATGACAAAATTTATTAGACTAAAATACATAGAACATTCACTCATACAGATTAAAAATTTAAATGAATGAACACTACCTAAGGAAAAATGCAGAACTAAAACATATTGCAAAAAGCTATATATAGAGAGCTACAAAAATATGTTAGTTGTAAGTTGCTAATTATTGGACAACCTTGAAAGCAAAAGATTTGAGCCTAAGTCCAATGACTTCAAAGTTCACAATGTTAGGATAGCAGTCATCTGTTCTCTCCCCTACTCTAAGGTGTTTCAGCTTCAAGGAGTATTTCAGTTCCTTTAATCTGCAACTGGTGCACTTAAAGTAAAGTCCGGTTTACTTATTGGGTTTTCCCAATTGAATCATTTTGATGTGGACTAAGAAGAATGCTGTACGCCTCAAAAAACAAAAAATTCTAAAGCCCAGACAGCCTATATATAGTACAGGGCCTAGATCACCAAGGGCAGAAAAGAAATCCACTTCAAAATGTTTGATTAGCAATGTAATACAGGGAGGATTCTTCCTTTTTGGGTCTATACACTTAAAGTTAAGAATTTTCCCCTAAGGCAGGCTGCCTCTCTCTAGTTTGTCCACTAACCTTGTGAGTTTTTCAATATGCAATTGTATGTTCAGATTGAATTATGGTCATTTCCCTGTGCTTCTGTAGTCCCATGAGATAGTTAATGTTTATT
>NW_022103904.1:8996762-8997774 GCF_000313985.2 Echinops telfairi
CAGTAGTCCTTCTTCCTTCTTTTGGCCTTCATAACTGTGTTAGTTTTTTGTCTTGCAATGTGGGTATTTTGTATTACAATGTGGGTATTTTTTCTACTTAAAAATAGCAGAAATGTACTTCCTCACAGTTCTGGAGTAGGGGAATCTGAATTCCCAGTGCCAGTTTTAGGAATCTTCCTCTTGCTGAAGGCCCTAGAGCACAATCTTTTCTTGTCTTTCAACTTTGGGATGTCCTAGGTGTTCTTTGCTTTGAGACAAAATAACTCCACACTGCCTTTATCTTCACATGCCTGTCTTTATTCTCCATGTCTGTATCTTTTCTTTTAATACAGACACCAGTCATACTGGATTATAGCAACCCTATTCTGCAAGGACTTCTTAAGAGCTAATTATATATGGCAGGACTCTACTTTTAAATGAGGTCAGACTCATAGGAACTTCTGTTTAGAACTTCAGCAGGTATCTCTGAGGGACACAAATGTATTAAAAATCACATTATTTAGCAACAACAGTATTTAACTATGGATATCAGTTTCTCCCAGGAGATTTCTTTGACTCCCTTTATGATTGGATCATGGAAAGTGACCTAGGTTTTATGTTGCTATTGTGGCATTAAAAACAATCAAACACATTGCTGTCAAGTTGATTCCAACAAATAGGGGACCTAGAGGCAGAGGGGAGCCTCTCCTTAGGGATTTTGAGATCACAAGTCTAAGGCAAAACCAACAGCCTCGTCTTTCTCCCATGAAATGCCTGGTGGGTTTGAAAAATTCACTTTGTGATTAGCAGCCCAAGACTTAACCCACTCTCTCACCATGTCACAGTACTTATTAATAAGTGTTGCTTATTTAATGATATTGTATCAAGGCTACTCTTTATTCATACTATAAGCCCTTCATTATGTTTTATTCTGCAAACAAATAACAGTAGTAGGAAAAATATATTTTAATTGGAACATTTTCAATTAAATTTTATTTTAGCTGGAACAAAACAAAAACAAGATTAATACCTT
>NW_022103904.1:8998979-9001280 GCF_000313985.2 Echinops telfairi
TCTGGGGAAAGCTGCTTTACCCATTGCTTTTCCACTTTGAAAGAGATTTTTCCTTTGCCACAGTTCTCCTTGGCCACTTTTGAGGTGGCCCGCCTTGGGAGACATATCTTTTGTTGAAACCTGTATTTGTTCATGGGAGAATGAGTGGCAAGGGTTAATTTAAAGCTCAAAAAAGTAAGAAGCACATCTTGAATCACATCTTCTGGTAAATCTAATGATTCACTTTATTAAAAACTTGGAAATCTTCGGACTTATTTTTTCCAGTGAGTACAAAGTCAATAAGGACATTCTTTAGGATGTAATTCTCAAATCTGTTTTCTTTGCTCTATCAACTCTTAGGTCTCTCTCATTTGATTTACTGGCAGATAACCTGAGACCAAACAAAACATTATTTACATTGTTTCCTGTTTCTTTCAGGAGAATAAATATTTAGTGGGGACATATTCTCCACCACTTGTCTGTTAGTTTTTCACACTGTGGTGGCTTGGGTGTTGCTGTGATGCTGGAAGCTATGTCACTGGTATTTCAAAGACCAGTAGGGTCGCACGTTTCAGCAGACCTTCCAGGTTAAGAACAGACTACAGAGAAAGAACAGGCTGCCTGCTTCTGAGGAAGTAGCCACCGAAAACCTGATGGATAACATCAAGCCATCAGAGATGAACATTTGGAACCGTTCTGAGAATTTTAACAAGACTTGTGGTGTGGGGCAACAGCCCCCAAAATAGAATGGGCCCAAGGGGTAGTTGTGTAATTGAGGGGCACAATTTAAGAGGTACCAGACAAGATAAGGCATGCAAGACACACACACACACACACACACACACACACACACACACATACACAGACAAAAACACATATTAGGGGACACATTGGAGGAAAATATGTAACTATGTGTAATATATACAGATAAAAATTTAATTTCCAGAATATATAAGTAACAGATAACATTCCAAAAATATCAATATAAAACCGAAAACGGATCAAAAAGACTGTGTTAATCTGGGTAGAATAGAGAAACAAACCCAGAGACACTCATATAAGTGTATAAGAAAGAGTTTTATATACAAGAGCAATTGAATATTGAGAAAACATCCCAGCCCAGTCTAGATCAAGTTCATGAGTCCGATATTAGCCCATATGTCCAATACCAATCTATGAATTCCTCTTCAGATTCATGAAACACGTGCAATGACGCCAAATGCAGGAAGATCACAGGCCAGTGGGTGGAAAGTCTTGTGGGTCCAGTGGTGGTGTAAGCATCTCAGCACTGGTATTGGTCTCCACCGGGCTCCTACAGCTCAAGGGTCTGAAATAGCTTGTCATGTGTCTTGTCAGCAGGAAGAGGAAGCAGAGTCTTTGTGTGTGTGTGTGTGTGTGCCCTCCAGTGAGCTATTTATCTCCATGACACCTCCAAATGAAGTTATTAATCTGCAACCTGATTGACAGGCTAGGCTCCACCCCTTCGCAAGCTGACACCAGATTATGTAACTATGATAGCAGGTGGGCCTTTAAATAGGAAAAGATATTTTCACACTAACTTAAGAGAAAAACGCAGATCCGGTACTATCAAGTCTGACTTATTGTGACACTATAGTACAGAGTGGAATTTCCAAATAAGGTTTCCAAGACTGCTGTATCTTTTTCCCACAGGGTGACTGGTGGGTTTGAACTACTGATCTTTTGGTCAGCAGTCAAGAATTTTATCATTGCACCATCAAGACTCCTTAATTTACACAAAGATGAATGTAAATGGAAGCTACATATTTTTCCAGAAACCATTTCCCACATATCAGATACCTGGCTGGCAAAAATTCAGAAGCATTAAAATATGCTCTAATGAGAGATTTATGGGGAAAGTTTATATTTTTGTATATATTTCAAGGGTGTGGGAGAGGCAGAATCGCAAAAATGTTACTGAGTGGCATAATGCAATAAGTTAATTATATGTGTACTTCCACTATGCCTCAGAAATCTCACATCAAGAATTTGTTCTGAAAATACTGGTATACCTCTACAAGTTCCCTGTTTTCAAAACAACACTATGCTTTTAGATATTTTTAAAATACATGTATAAACCTTAAATACACTTAATTAGGCACTATTTAAAAATTATCATGAAATCCAGGATAGGTAAATCTAGAGACAGTAACCGGTTTAATGGTTTCTTGGGGGGCATGGCAGGGGTGGATGGGAGGAAATGGGGAGCTAATAACAATGAGTATAAGAAAGAAGAGAGTGTTCTAAAATTGCTTGTGGTAATGGTTGTACCGCTCTTCTTAATATGATTGAACTGTTGACTTG
>NW_022103904.1:9002813-9032743 GCF_000313985.2 Echinops telfairi
ATCTATCTATCATCTATCTATCTATCTATCTATCTATCTATCTATCTATCTATCTATCTATCTATCTATCTATCATCTATCTATCATCATCTATCATCTATCTATCTACCTATCTGTCTAGGAGGCCTGGTAGTGTAGTAGCTACATGTTGGGCTACTAACCAAAAGGTTGCATTTCGAAACTACCAGTGCCTCTGAGGGAGAAAGACAGGCAGGGCTCTCAACTCTCATAAAGAATTATGGTCTCATCTTGGAAACTCATAGGATCTCTTCCATCCTGCCTTCGAAAGTCGCTGTAAGTCGGCATCAGCTTGATGGCCGTGAGGTTGAACTGTCTATCTATTACTATTCAGTACATCATCTCTGTAAGTCTGTTATCTGACAGTAATCCTCTGACTACCAGAACACATTTCTCGTTCAGTTCTTTTATTCTCATGTCAGAAACCACCACAAATCTTGGTGTCTTGAAACAGCTCCATACTTGCTCATGACCGCAATGGCTTTGTAATGAGTGTAAAGCTGGACTGCTCATGGGGGTCATTTAAGAGGGAAGAGTATCCAAGATGACTTCCTCTACATGTTGGGTACGTCAAATTTGTCCTTCTTAACATTATACTTTCTCACCCTCCAGAGTCTCTTCCAAGTGATGCCGCTCCCTAACAAAGCCATTGTTGCTTGTTACATGGCAACCAGGAGGGCAAGTGCTAAAGATGTGTTGTTGTTGTTGTTAGTTTTGCCATCTAGACCATTCTGACCCACAGTGAAACTACGCATGACACATGGAAGCACAACATGATCTCTGGCATCTTCACAGTTACTCCTAAGCGTTAGCTCTTTGTTGCAGCCTGTGTGTTTTCTCATCATGCCCCTTCCTCTTGCATTGCCCCTCTATTTTATTAAGCAATGGAAATTTCACTAGTCACCCAGAGCACATCCTTTTGGTTGAAACAAATCACGGGGCCAGCCCAAAGTCCAAGTGGGAGATGTGGCAAAGAATGTGTAGTCATTTTCAATCCATTAAATTTGTTAAACTCGATCAAGCTGAAGAAATAACTCTATGTTCCTGTTCAGTTTAAACTCTCTCTCTCTCTCCCTGCCACAGAGATGATTCTGACTCAGAATTCCTATGAGTTTCTCAGCCTGTCATCTCTCATTACCTTTCTCCTTTGTAGTGGCTGGTGGTTCTGAACTGCAGACCTTGAGGTGAGCAGTCCAACATGTAACCACGATGCTGCCAGGGCTCCTTGGTTTACTTTATCTGTCTTAAAATTAAAATCTTTGTTTTTTCCTAGAAGGGTTAATCTTCTAGTCAGTCATCCAGCCATCGTCTATATTTCTCCCCTAACTCTGAGCGTCTAGTCAGTGTCTGCTGGTTGCTCAGTAGTCTTATTCTCTGTATTGTGCCCTCTGTGTTCTCCATCTCCTCTTCTCCCTGATACTCCGTCCCTCCCTCTCTCCCTCCCTCCCTCCTTCCAGTGTTGCTTCATCCTCCAGTGATGTCTAGAAGCCCGGAGGAATTAGGTGCATGTAGTTGGATTGAAGTCTAGGAAACTCACAGCCATATGTATGCATCTTAACTCCTCTCACATGCTTTCATTTGACTTGACTCTGAGTTTAGCAATCATGTATAAATACCATGCTGTAACTTACCTGCTTGCTTCACTACGATTATGGAAGCAGTTATACAATATTGGGCAGTTATAAAATATTTTTTAAAAATATGGGGCAGTTGCAAAATATTTTTAAGCTAATAGTTGGTGTAGAAGCTTTTAAGACATAGCTAAAAACAAGTCTTTGAAATTTTAGTTTCTTAAAAACTATCAGCTAATATTCAAGGAGGACCAGGAAAGGGGCATATCTCAGGTATCCTCTGGAATCCAGAGAGGAATAAGGGATGCGGAGGGGAATACTTAGAAAAGGATGAGGGAGGGGAAAAAAGCTCTGGGACAGCTGATGAATGAGGTGGAATGGGGTTCAGAGAGGGCAGAGATTCAAGCATAGGACAAAAATCAAGAAGATTTGTCATACAAAATATGAGTTCCTGAAAGAAGAAAACTTCGATTATAATCTTTATCTACAATTCTGCCATAGTTCAAAAAAATGGAAAAACCTCATTAGAACAAATTACTCTTTCTTCCCCTAGTACCCATTCTATCACTCTCAACTAATCTTCTCTATGTTGAGGCCGTTGCCTTTTCCATTCTTGTGAAGCGTCATCCCTCCTCCTGATCCCTCAGCTGTATGCCCTCCAGCCAAAAATACGTCCCTTCAGATGGTGACCTGTCAGTGACTTTTCCTGAGAGACCAATTCACATTTTGTGTCACTTTTGACACATAGATTTAGTGCTATTTTATTAATACCAGCTCTCCCTGTCGGAAACACAGACTATGCTACATAAATATTTGTCATGGTGCTTTGTGAAGGGGCTTTGAAAAGTTTGTAGAGAAATGGTGTTAAACAAAAATGGAATTTTTCCTCAATTTTTTTATCTCCTCCTATGTAACGTATGTGTATGGCTTCTATATTTACTTGTTAGCCCATAAAAGTGTACTCTTGACCCTTGGAGGAAATATAAATATTACTGAAGTGAATATTAAGTTGCTACATACTATTAACTTGAAATGAAGCTGGAGAATGCATGATAGAAATTTTACAAGACTGACAACTTGTTCAAAATCTTTTTTCCCCAGCAATATAAAAGGCAAATATACACATGGACTTTTACAGATGGAACACACAGAAAGAAAATCAGCAACATCTGTGGGAAGACATGCTGGCAAAGCTCAATATCAGCAGCTAAAACCAGGCCAGGGGTAGACTGTTGGAAAGACCACCAATTTCTCTATCTGAAAGTTCTATCTATAAGTTGTGGTTGAAGCTGAAGAAAATTAAAAGAAGTTCATAAGAGCCAAAATACAACCTTGAGTCTATCCTGCTTGAATTTTGAGAACAGTACAAGAATAGTTTTGAGTCATGTTCATTAACCACTACTGACATAAAACCTGATGAGCTAGGGGTGATATCAAGAACATTATCCATGAAGAAATCAAAAGGTCATTAAAAAGACAGGAGAGAAAGAAAAGATCAAAGTGGATGACCGAAGAGACTTTGAAATGTGCTCTTAATCATAGAGTAATTAAGGCAAATGGGAGAAATGATGAAAGCAAAGAGCTGAATAGAGAATATCAAAGGACAGCTAAAAAACACAAAACCACATATTATAAGGAAATGTGCAAAGACTCGAGAAACCATAAAGCAAACTATATATATTAAACTAAAAGATCTGAAGAAAAAAATCCAAGCTCTGAGTTGTAATATTGAAAGATTCTATGGGCAAAATATTGACTGATTCAGGAGACATCCAAAGAAGATGGAAAGAGTACACAGTGTCACTGTACCAAAAAGAGAATCAGCATCCCATCGTTTTCGAGGTAGCATATGATCAAGAACCAATGGTGCTTAAGGAAGAAGTTCAAGTTGCACTGATAACATTAGTCAAAAACAAGGTCCCAGGAATTGATGAAATGCCCACAAAAATGTCCTAACAAGCTGATGAAGTCCTGCAAGCACCCACTTGCCTATGCCAGGAACTTTGGAAGACAACTACTTGGCCAACTGACTAGAAGAGATCAATATTTATACCCATTTCAAAGAAAAGTGACCCAACAGAATGTGAAAATTACAAAACAACATAATATCACATTTAAAGTAAAATTTTGCTAAAGATCACCGAACAATGGTTGCAGCAGTACATTAATGGGCCAGATCAGAAGAGGATGTGGACCAAAGTGAAGCATCCCTGATGTCTGATGGATTGTGGTTGAAAGCAGAGAACACAAGAAAGATGTTTACTTGTGTTTTATTAACTATGAATTTGAATGTGGATCATAACAAACTGGATAATCTTGAGAAGAATAGCAATTTTGTAATACTTAATTGTGCTTATGTGGCACTTGTACACAGACCAAGAGGCAGTTGTGCAAACAGAACAAGGAAATACTGCATGGTTCAACATCAGGAGAGCCGTGCGTCAGGGTTATCACCTCGCATCATAATTATTCAGTCTGTACATTGAGCAAATGATCAGAGAAGCTAAATGATAAAAAGAAGACTGTGGCATCAGTCTTATTAATAACCTGAAGTACATAGATGGCACAACCTTGCTTGCTGAATGTAAGTGGGATTTGAAGTGCTTGTTGATGAAGATCAAGGATTTCAGGCTTCAGTGTGAATTACAACTCAATATAAAGCAAACAAAAATCCTCCCAACTAAACCAGTCAGTAACCACATGATTAAAAGAGAAAAGATGAAAGATGTCAATGATTTAATCTTACTTGGATTTAATCAATGCTCATAGAAACAGCAGTCAAGAGATCAAAGGATGCAGTGCATTGGGTAAATCTGCTGCACAAGACCTCTCTAGAATGAAAAAAGGATGCTATTTTGAGGACTAAAGTACACCTGACCCAAGCTATGGTATTTTCAATTGCCTCATGTGCGTGTGAAAGTGGACATTGAATAAGGAGACTGAAGACGAATCAAGGCATTGGAATGGTGGTGCTGGTGAAAAACATTAAATGAATCAGGGAATGCCATGGAGAGACTGTCTCGCTTACTTTGGACATGTTATCTATCAAGAGAGACCCGTCGCTGGAGTAGGACATCATCCTTGGTGAAGTAGAGGGGGAGCGAAAAGAGGACGACCTCAAGGGAACAGAATGACGCAGTGGCTGCCACACTGGGCTCAAACACAAGAACAACAAGGAGGATGGCACGAGCCCAGGGGGCACTTCCTTCTGTGGCATGACTTTGCCATGAATCAGAACCAACCCGAAGGCACCTCACAATAGCAACAACAACCATTGACTTGAAATAAAGCAGTTCAAAGATAGAATTCTCCCCTGACAATTCCTGACCAATGCATTCATGTGCAGCCACTGCCTTTTGTGGGGGCTTGCTCATTGCTGGGATGACAAGCAGGTTTTTCCAGGGCTTTCAGATAGACGAGGTTGCCTGCTCTCATAAAGATTTACAGCCTCAGAACCCCCGGAAATAGTGCTACTCAGTCCTATTAGGTTGCCGTGAGTTGGAATCGAATTGACAACGGCAATGAGATTTGGTTGACGCCAGAATGATCTCAAATTTACTTAACTAATAACATCTCCATAGATCCTATCTCCAAACCAAGTTCCTTCTCATGAATCAGGGATTCAGACCTCAATATATCTTTTGCGTGGACACAATTCAAACCAAAAGAACCTAAAGGAATATAGTTGGGTCACTTACTGTTTCAATGGCTTTCTTCTGCCCAATCTCTGTGAGAACCCCTGGTTGATTGATGTTTATTTATTTATTTATTTTTTTCATTTTAAAACTTGTTCAATACTGCCCACGAACAATTGACACGGTGATCCTTTTCTCAAGAATAGCATTTCCCCAGCACATCATCCTTAAAGAATCAGTTCCACTAAAGACAAGTTTGAGCATGTACATTTGTTAGGTAATTTGGATAGACTGAGCAGCGTTGTCTCTGGCAGAAAAGCAAGAGGCTGTGGTTCCTGGTAAGTTTTCTCTCCTCTGATCTTCGTTCTACCCACAACCTCTTTTCGCCCTCAAGCCCAAGAAAAATGAGGCACTTCTTGTTTTTCTCTTCTACTAAACATTTTTCTCCAGCTACAATATCATTCTTGTATTTTTGCAGGTCTCTGTCTGTCAAGGATTTCCACTTGATTTACAAGCAGGCTGTCTCAGACCAGAATCCAACGGGCAGGATGTATTTGCAACGTTGCAATGACTTGCCTTAATCACCATCTTCACTCAAGATGGTCTCTCCATTCCCAGTCAGTCTCTTTTATACACCTCTAATCAGCTTTTTTTTTCAAGATTGTAGTCTGATTCCTTTGTCACACATTGCCTTTGGCCTTCCTCTTCCATTTCTTCTTAATCCCACGGACATATCTCTGCACGATAGCCAGTGTCCAGATGCCATGCACGTTTCTTGGAACGGGGCTGGGAAACGTTTTAAAAAGGACCAGCCAGGAAAAATTTTATGTTTATGGGTCATATGCTCTCTCTCGTAACCACTCAACCATGTCTTGTGGCATGAACACAGCCATACGTAAGTACATGACTGGGTGCTAATAAATCTTTATTTGCAAAACAGTCAAGGGCCCAAATTTGCGTATGGCTATAATTTGTTGACCCTGCCTTATAGCAGAGTAACAATTTTCTTTCTTTCAGAGTACCTGGCATATATGTGCTCAACAAACTTTTGTTAAAATATTTTTAAATGTATACAAGCAAATAAATGCTTTCTCAAAGGAAATGTTAGGCAGAAACAACAGATTTTCATAAACATATATAAAAGAATTCACATGATTCCCCCTCACTTATGAATAAATATAGCTTATATTCTTTTTAAACAAAGGGAATCATTAATATCTATATTAATGTGTATATACGTATAGATAGGGGTATGTGTATATACACACACCATCATATAGGTATCACTCAGAATCCTCATAATATGTAAAGATAGGAATTATTTTCAAATTCACAACCAAACCTGTATAAAATATGGAGATGGCAGAGGAGCAAGCTGTTTCCTAGAAATGTGTGTTTTAAGGGGCATCTGCCTTCCTTCTCTAACACAGGGAGAGGTGAAGAGTATTTTGGAGTTGATAGCAAAAGAAAGATCATGGCACAGTTCTAAGTGAGGTATTTTGAGATACTATGGGACTTCTGAATTTGCTACAATGGAATCCTCTAGATTGTTTTCCCTAACTTGAGAGGTGAATGGTTTCACTTCGGGTCATCTGTTTGAATCTCATCGCCAGCCACTTTTTTCATGCCTTCGGCTGGAGCCACAGTAGGAAATTGCTCTTTACACAGACCTCCAAAGTCTTTATGCCTCCCTACTTTGCTTCCTTTCTATTCATAATACTTTAATATTGTATCTCTACCAATTTCAGAAATTAAAAAGTACATTCTATCATAACATGTCAAAGAGCATAGAAGACTTTAAAAATCCCTTGCTTCCATCCAGAGGCGTCCTGGTGGGTTACATTGGACCGCTAACCACAAAGTCAGTAGTTCAAGACATCAGTTGCTGCACATGATAAAGACTAGGGTTTCCACTCTCTTAAACAGTCGCAGAAACCCACAGGAGCAGTTCTATCTTCTTTCGGGTTGTTTTGAGTCAAATTCAATTCGATGACAATGAGTACTTCACCCACAGTTCTAAATCCTCCTAATTAAATTTTGAGTTGGCATCCACTCCATTGCAGTGAGGTTTTTTCAGTAGAAAACAGTAGCCACCAACAACTAGAAGTCAATGAATATTTGTTGGTTTCTTCCTTGTCCCACTCTGCCTTTGCTAACAAGTTTTAATAAAAGCAAATTTCAGACCGACTTCTGCTGCACAAGTAGGCACTTGTTAAATAAATATTGATCACCTAGTAGATGTAATGACAATCCTTCAGACCGGTTATGCAAGTTTATCATTCAATTGCTTTAGGTATACCATTACACCTTGCATACAAGTGTCATTCAAGGCAAGCTTGATAATGTTCTAGAAGCAGGACTAGTTTACTAAGTGATCTCATTGTTGCTTAGTCTGTATTCATGGTTGTGCACAGGACCGTTTATGGATCATCTTGGGAGCCTTTCTAAGAGTGAAGGATAAAGATCTTCTTAGATTTTGACCTTCATGCAAAAGTGGTGAATATCTCCAACCCCTGTCAACCAAACTCGTTTCTTGAATACACCAATTCCCCCAAAGAGAGTCTGTTTCCAAGTCTATCATGGTATCAGACACACAATAAAGTTCAACAGTGAAGACACATTCTTACTAATGTGTATTAGGCAGTTACTAGGCTACTAATTAATTCCTCTGGAATTAATTAAAGATAATCTGAAACACCCAGGATAACTGCACCTGAATTGCGAACTAACCATCCTTGAATGTGAATTCATAGTTAGAGCAATTTCACATAGACATGCCTTGAATACAATGCTCTGTATTTTTTAAGTGTGTCTGTTCATCTGTTTTCAAGGGCCTAGAGGAAAAGCACCTCTCAGAATACCAAAACTCAAGGGACTGTCACCTTTCATTGCGACAGATGTAAATTTATTCCATTTTCCCTCTGTTTCAGCACTAGTGATATTATTCTCGCCATTATAATCAGGTATTAATTTATTCCATACAGACTATGGGCTTCAACAATTCAAGGAAAAAACTCGTTGTCTTTTCAATGCATTTTCCCACCAACTTTTTGACATCCCTTGTATCTGCTGAGTGATTTTTATATGCCAGCCCCTGAAGATTTAGCAGTGAATGTGACAAAGGCCAAGCCCTCATGGAGCTTACAGGTAAGTGGGGATTGGGGAAGACAGCCTAGAGAAAAAGGAATCTTCTAACTGATAGGGCAGGGGGCGGGGGCAGTGGTAAGTACTAAAGAAGAAATAACAGTAAGAACAGGATCTCAGGGAATGTTTGCAGGAGCTAGGAAGGGGGCAAGAATACGCCTCTGGTAGAGAGAAGAGCCTGAAGGAAGTGAGACTGTGGATTCTGGGCTCTGAATGGTGTGGCAGAAACGAACAGTGCCCACTCACCCTCTTCTTTTTTTAAAAAATTATTTTTAAATTTAAGTAAATTAAATTAATTAATTTATTTTTTAATCGTTTTATTAGGGGCTCATACCCTCTTCTGTTTTCCCATATTTCCCAACTTCTCTTGAATCTGGATTGGCCATGTTACTGAATTTTGAGCAATAGTAAGTGAGTAGAAGCTGTAGGGACCACTTTGAAGCCTGACTCCTGACCCCAGGCTCACTTCCATGTCTGACTTCCGGTTTCCCTCTCTTTCACTTCCCTGTGTAAGAGTTTAGAACAGAAGATGGCAGATCTGTGTACAATCACAGGAGCCTGGATCCCTGAGTCATCAGCTGGGTCAGAGTCACCCTGAAGAGCTCCCTGACACACATCTCACTCTGACGTGAAAACATAGGTTCACTTCTCTGTTTGTGAATTAAAAGAGCAAAAACCAACCCTCAAACTACCTTGTACATCTAGGAGGGCTCATTTGTTTCATCAAGTAGTGAGCTTTCTGCTTTGGGAAATGATAAAATACACAATCAATTAAAATAGACAAGGTGCTTGTTACCAGGCATTACAGAATCAAGTTTTGCCAACTTTACCTTGTGATTTCCCTCCCTCCATCCTTCAGCCCTTCCAGTTTATCGTCCATGTGGGGCTGCAAGATAGGTCGTCATGGGGAACAGGGGAGGAACAAAGCCCTGGTGCCAAGGCAGTAAAGGGCTGGCTGAAACCTTTGTACCTTAGTCTTCGTGTCTCTTTCCTTTCCTTTAATTTGGAACTTGATCCGAACATGTCTTTCATAGACTAGCCTGGACACTTATGTTGTAGACTTCCCCTCAATTTAGATTTAAATGCTATCTATTCATAATTATATTTAGGATTGGGATTATTACAGAATTCCTATAGAAATAATGTTATACCTTTGTAAGTGCCTTATTTCAGAATGTGAAATCATGGTGAGGCACCTCCCAATCCTGATCATGTTAACATGGTTTGTTTCATCTGTCCTTGAACTTCATAAAAATGGAACATAACTTTTTGGGGGGCAATTATCATTCAACATTACATTTGTGATATCCAATTATTATTATTATTTTTGCAGCCGCGGGCAAACAGTTTGTTTATTTCTATTGCTAAATAGTATTCTTTTAAAAAGTGTTATTGGCATATAAGTCACACTTCATACTATTCAATAGTTCAATAATATAAAAAAAGAGTTGTACAGCCATCACCATGATCAATTTTAGAACTTTCTCTTCTTTCTTGTACTCATTGTTATTATCTCCCTATTATTTCCCCCCAACTCTCCTGCCAGACCCACACGAAGCCATTAATCCAGTTACTGTCTCTATCTACCTATCTTAGATTTCATACACAGAAAAACACAAGAAACCAAGACAATCAGAGAAACAAAAACAATAACAAAGTAAAACAGATGAAAACCTCAATTAAAAAGAAAGCAAAAAATATTAGAAACTATAGCAAATTTAAAATGGGTAAGAGGGAGATCAAATGATAAGCTGTTAAATTTTAACTTAACTGCATCCCCACTAATCCACTTTCCAATGCTGTCTGCATATTAACAAGGTTATTCACACCCTTGATCTCTGGTCAGAGGGGATTCACAGAGGCTTAATCCATGTATATTTCCCCTTCACTTTTTTTTAAAAACAGAAATAACTTTAAAATGGGTCAAAAGGGAGATAAAATTGTTTTATGTGTATATACAAAGGAGCTTCAAAAAGTTCATGAAAAATTGAATTAAAAGGTAATGAAATCTTTCCACAAATGCTTTCAATATATGCTAATATCTTTATTTATTTTTCTGTTTATAGGTAGACCTGAATAGTTCTCAGTTTAAATATATATATATATTGTTTATTTGGTAATTTTCTTCTGTGAAGATAATTGTTTAAGTCTTTTTCTCCCCCCAAATGGATTATTTGGGATGGTTTTCTTAGGTTATAGGAGGTTTTTTGTATATCTTGGGAATGAGTCCTTTGTAAATATACGGTTTTCAAGTATCTTCCACAGTTTTAGCTCATAGCTTTACTCTTTCAATGATGCCTTTTGATGAATAGTGAAGTCTTATTCATCAATAATTTCGCTTTCACTTTTTCATCTACCTTAAGAAATCCTTCCTGATGCAAATTTAAAAAATATGTTCTACTTTATTTTCTTCTAGATTTTTTTGTTTTAACTTTCCTATCAACCTAACATCCACTTACAATTTTTTTAGTATGATGTGAAGGATTAATATGACTTTTTTGGTCTCATGTATGTTCAGTTGGTCCAGCACTTCACTAAAAAGGCATTATCTTAAATTAGGTGTTCTTATATGTTGGTCTTTTTCTGAACTCTCTTTTGTTGCTATGATGCATCATTTAATTAATTACCAATTAACTACTTAGGCTAATAACATATCTTGATGTTGGGCAGTGTAAACGCTCCAATTAGATGACATTCTAAAATGTCTGTTTTTGGTTCTTTGCACTTTTAGAATATAAAATTTAGCATATAGATTTTAAAAACAATTTATTGATTCTATAAAACAAAATAAAACTCCTACTGCATTGAAGCTATTGACTTACTGGAGATAATTGATGTTATTAACAGAAGTTGCTGGTGTCCTGTGGGAATTCCTCTTACCAGATGGTTACATCTATCTCCCAACTGCTTTGAATGTTGTCTTTTAATGACTCAAGGCTATGTCCTTCTCCAGAGAATAAGCCATACCAATCCTCAGCCAAAGATGACTAAAAAGACATCCAGAAAGTTGGTGTCCTTGTCTCCTCGTAGTTCTAATTCTATGATGAAATTGCACCCCAGACCTTTCCATAAGCCTTCGATCACAGGCAGTTTCTCTCCTACGCCATCCTTTTGAACTGCCTTTCTTGAGGGTTCGCCCTCAGTAAATCATGTGGGCCAGTGTTCCTGTCTCAAGTTCTGCTCCTAGGTTATCTGGCCTAGAACATTATGTTAACACTATTGAGACTTCCAATCCATGAATATAGCTTTCTGATTTTCTTGGGTCTTTCAATTCTCATATTGCTATTCAGAAAACATATTGATATTCTTGGTCTTTAAATAGATGATTAAAATCAGTTTTACTGTGGTTGCTTTTCATCTTTTCTAATAGATTACCCAAAACAACAACAATTCACAATAACAACTCACTGCCATCGATAAAGAACTAGTCAACATCCCACCTTTTCAAGAGTGAGCATATGAACAAGAACCAGTGGTGCTGAAAGGAGAAATCCAAGCTGCACTGAAATCATTAGCCAAAACAAGGGTCCATGAATTCATGGAATTCCAACTGAAATCTTTCAATAAGCTGATGAAACACTGGGAGCACTCACTTGTCTATGCCAGCAAATTTAGAAGACAGCTCCTGGGCCATTGGACCGAAGAGATCCATATTTGTACCCATTACAAAGAAAGGTGACCCAACTGAATGCTCAAATTGTAGAACGGACTCATAATGAATTGAATTGTGTGGTTCATGTAATATTTCCATTGGACACCACTGCGATGGTATAATCTGCTGCTCCCTGTTTGGTTTCCAAGACCTTTATTGTGAACTGGCAATTGTTCCTGATTGAAAAACTGACTTTACATGCAGGACTGACCTCAATGCGCTTCACTTTGCTCAGAAATCTTAGTTCTGCAAGTTCAGGTTGTCGTGGTTATTATCCCAGGCCACCAAGCATCTCTTTTCTTATTTTTTTTTTAACATTTCAAATATTGATCTTTCACAGTTGTTCTTGGCAGTGGGACTATCTGATCATCTGAATAGGCATTAGTCTGAAGCTCAACTTCTCATTTGGTATTTTTTAGAGGTTTCTAGTAGATGCGACCACTGCTCCACATATCTCCTGGATGCTGTCATTTAAATTTAGTACAAGCGATTTTGAACTTCCGGTTTCTACATTTGGGGGCCTGTGGACTTTATGGGACCATAGAATATTTCTTTTCTCATTCACATGGTACACTAGAAAGGTCTAGAAATGAATATTTCTGGGAATAATATTAATTTTTGGATACTTTTTTGTCGAATCTGTTTTAAAAACATACTCATTATTGGCTAACTTCCCTTCCCTGCTTTATTTACTTATACCCTTCCAGTATTCTCCAAATTTTCCGTATAAACTATTTACAGCAGAATCAGTGTCCAAAACTGTATTTATAAGAATATAAATTAAAACAGGTTCAGTTTTCTTTTCCAAAACTCACTATTGTCTCTTATCATAAACATTTGTTTAACATAAACATTTTTACTTAAGGTCTTACAGTTTTATAAATTAGCAATGCAAACATCTTAAATATACAGTTTGAGGAGTTTTGGAAAACACACAAACCTACATAGTTCACATCATAAATTAAGATATAGGACATTTGTCATCTCAAAGCTTCCTTTACAACCCTTTCCAAAATCAAGGTTAATGAAAGAAATCAAAATAACTCATTCAGTATTTTTGCATTCTGGTGCCAAGCTTCTTTCTCTTAGGATATCTGTGAGATTCCTTCAGGATTATCATGTTTTCATTTCCAGGGCTAATTAATATTCCACTGTATTTATTGTATAAGTTTTGAAAATATTTTCTTTCTATTGAGCAAAAATCTATAAATAATTTTTTTGGAGAATAAAAAGTAGTAAATTAAAAAAAAAATCTTCCAGTTTTTCAAAGTAATACACCAGAGTTCTATTTGTTCAACATCTTTACAAACTTTTAGTGCTGTCGGTCAGTTGATATTATCATTCTATATAAGACACAAAGCACACTGAATCACGCTGATTCTAACTCATAGTGATCCCACAGTACAGAATAGAGATGTCCTTGTGGGTTTCCCGAGGCTAAAAATCTTTGTGTGGTCAGAGAGTCTCATCGCTCTCCTGCAAAATAGCTGGTGGGTTCGGAATTCTGACCTTGCAGTTAGCAGCTAAATGCAAACCCACTATACCACAAGAGATTTGTGTGGTGTAGAATTGCACCTCATGGTAGTTTTAATTTGCAATCCCCAATTACTAATGATGCGGACCATATTTTCACTTGTCTGATGTCTATCTGTATATTTATTTTGAAAAGTGTTTCTTCAACTTTTTGCTCATTTATTAATTGGCTGCTTATGTTTTTTTCATATTCTGGAAATTTTAATTAATTAATATCCTCATCCTCAGGTTGAGAGATGATCGGAACAGACTATCCAGACAGCATGTCTGTAAGTATAACTTCTCTTTAGAGGGCTTGGTGATGCAAAGAGATATGGCATTCAGCTACTAACCAAAAGGTTGAAGGTTCAAGTGCACCCCAAGGTCACTTGGAAAAAGTCTTGGTGACCTACTTCTGAGAAATCAGCTCTTGACACATAAGGGGTCACCATAAGTCAGAATCAATTTGATCACACCTGTGTGTGCTCTGGGAGAGAAGACAAGTCTTTCTACTCTTGGGAAGAGAGTGTCTGAAGACCCCACCAAGGTGGTTCTATCACAGCTTCTGATTCAGAACAAACTCCATGGCAGGGTTTTTTGGTTTTGGAGAAAAGTATGTCAGTGGTAAGGAGCTATTTTCAGAAAGATGAGACTCTCTGGTTTTGTAAAGATTTACAGCCTCCGAAACCCTACACAGAGTTACTATGAATTGGAGTCAACTCAATGACAGTGTGTTTTGATGAATAATTTTAAACTAAATGTTTAACATGATTTTTTGAAGGAAATAACTTAAAACTCCTATCATATTCTAACTCGTTAATGTAGCATTGTATTAGGATGGTTAGAGTAAATTGATAAATATAAAATCAATGAGATAATACTAGGATCCTCCTAGAAACTTTTTAGCCTAATACATTTTATAAATATTTATAAATAAATATGTTTTTCCTTCTGCCTCTAGAGAATTTTAATTCCTTTTTTTCAACAAGTGATCATATCCTATTCTGGCAATGCGCTGGTTCAAAGTTCTAGTTCTCTTTGTTCCTACGAGTATTTATTGTTTGCTGGGCCTTTGTTAGGTAGTTTTGTGTCAATAACACTTCTGTTGACAGGCTAAGTAAATATTATATCTCAAATACACTTGACCTTGTTTATATTTAGTTGTATAGGCTTGTTTCAGGCAACGCAAGATAAAACCGACACTTCTAACACATTCAGCGATCGTGTATCTTTGTAATGACTAGATAATACATTCAATTGCTAAATACTTTGGCAAACATCCGGTGAATGGACTTATTATTTAGAACCTGTGGTCACCACCACACAAGCCCTCGTTTTCCTTAGAAAGCTCCAACTTGGGATGTGGTTCCTATTCTTCTTGTCCTCGGTAACCTGCTGCAAGCTACACGCAGCCTGATCTCTGAGATCCGCTTTGTGCCTAATCATCTTCCCCTTACTTCCAATGATCACATTCTTACAGCTGATAGTCCCCTCAGAGCCTTGTCACCGGTGGGATTTGCTCTCAAATTTTGGCAATGGGCTGTTTCTAAGTTTCATTTTGTCTTCCTGTTCTTACGAGTGTTTATGTTTTTCTGGGTTTTCAAGAGGTAGTTTAGTGGGCAATCAGAATAGGAGCTGCTTTTTAAAAGCATGTCTCTCTCATCAAAATTGTTGATATAAAAATGAAAGAAGATGATTAGATTAAAATAAATGACAGATTGCAACCTAAATTACAATGTTTCTTAACTGAAAAATGCTAGACTCCTCTAATGAATATTTTCAGGCAATAAGTGGCTTGCCCCAAGTCATGAATTAAATAGGCAACTTCTACTATTTGTTTAGGGAAAAATGATCACCCCTAGAGCTGAAATAACTTGCTATTTTCTAGATTGTGGTAAAGTGGATTAGTCTGCCCTCTTTAAATATGATACAGAGTTCAACCTCTGAGGCTATGAGGATGGCATGGCTAGCTTTTGAAGGCCGAATGGTACATTCAGGGAATCTTCTTGTAACTTTCTTCTAGGCGTGACTGCCTTCAAAACTAAGTAAATTTCTGTTGCCTTTAAAGTAAAATGAAGACTCAAGAGTCTCTAAACAAAAGAGAAATTAACAAGTTAGAAACCCAGAGAGAACTTGCCAAGTGACAATAAACTCTTAGTTGTTCAGCCTGCACTAGAATTTGTTATTAGTAATTCTGCATTTCACTCTTCCTATCCCTAACAACAAAAGTGATACTATTTGGTTTTCTTTTTTCCCCCTCTTTGTGATAGTCTGGGTTGACTAGACAAAAAAATTCATAGACCCTCACATGTGCATAAGAAAGAGCTTTATATGAAGAGTAATTGTACATTAAGAAAACATCCCAGCCCAGTCCAGATCAAGTCCATTGGTTCCATATGACCCCGTATGTCAATACTAGTCCAAAAATTCCTCTTTAGACTCACACAGCCAGGTGATGCTGCTGAATGCAGGAAGATCACAGCCCATTGGGTGGAAAGTCTTGTGGATCCAGTGGTGGTGGAAGCATCTCAGTGTTGGCATGGGTTTCCACGTGGCTTCTCCAGTTCCAGAGTTCTGGTTGCATCAGTGTAGCTCCACATGTGGCTTGTCAGCAGGAAGATGAAGCAGAGAATGTGGCTTGTCTGGCCTCCAGTGAGCTATTTATCTCCCTCATGCCTCCAAAAGAGGACATCAAACTGTGACCTGATTGACAGGCTAAACACCACCCCTTCACAAGTTGATAAAATATTATGTAACTACCACACTCTTCTAGATCCCATTATAACTAGTTTGGTACCAGGAGTGCTTCTAGAGAAATAAAATCATAAATATGGGCTTCTTAAATTGGCTCTCCAGCCTGATTAGTTTTAACAATAGTAATGCTACTTCAACGCCCTAAAGCATGGAGGAGTCTACTACTCCTACTAATCCATGGTGTGAAGTAGAAAAAATAATACGTAAAGTAGCACCATCGATAGATGAAGTGCTGGTTAAAGGAGAGGCTCTGAATGATCGTATGTTTGATATTTTCCAGGAGTTTTGAAAGGATGACAAGTATAGGGAAGCTGGCTGGCTGGTCCTTCTTACAATGGAAAGTGTGACTGAGGAGAGGGCTGGTCTCAGAGCCTCAGAAGTGTGCCTCAGGTGCAGACTAACGGATTTGAAAACTTCCACCTATGCTACAAAGGAGAGCCTTCTCTCCTCTAGCAAAAGAGCTGACATTGCTGAAAACCAGGTCCAGAGTCTCATTATGCGAGTGGCTGAATTGCAGATCTAGAGCAGTGTCTGAAACCAAAGTGAGGGCATTGATTGGGAAAAGTTGAGACCCTGAAACATGGGATGGGAACATATGGGCTGATGATCCAGAAGAGGAGGATATTGAGCTCTTAGAGAAAATTGACCCACCCCAGTCGATTGAGCCAACCCTCCCAGCTGAAAGTATTAATTCTTTATTTGGTTGGACTGCCAGATGGCGTAGATTGGACCAATTTGAAATACCTGACCTACTTTGGTACACTGTAGAGGAAGGCATCCAAAAGCTTAGAGAAATTGGTATGTTGGAAAGGATCTATTAGGATATTCCCATAGATCCAAAAAGGGGGTGTCCTGAGGACATACCCTTTACCACAACCATAAGGAACAAGTTTGTGAAGTGGGCCCCAGCATCTCTTAAGACTCCTGTAATTGCTATTTTATGTGCACCAGGATTAACAGTGGGCACTGCCCTAAGCGAACTCCGACATTTGCCCACAGTGGGGCTGATTGGTCCCCGTGATGGTAGAGGGCAGGTGTTAGCACTAAATCAACAGAGACAGGGTGGGCGTGGTTATAATAGACAACAAGATTTCCATAGTAATCAAAGCAACCTGTCTCATGTGGAATTATGGCATTGGCTACTTAGCCACGGTGACCCTAGGAATGAAATAGATGGGAAACCTACTAAATATTTACATAATCTATACAGACAGAAGAATGGTAGATCAGGTGAACAGGAGAATAGACAGTAAAGATGGCTCAATCAGTTCCCAGACCTAAGCCAGTTTACAGGCCCACAACCCCTTGAATGAGGGGGAGACCAGGTCCTTTTGAAGGAGGACCCTGCTACATCACCAAAGGCCTACACTGTTAGTCTTTCTTTGAGCCTTCCCCAAAGGGACCTGAGGCCTTTCACAAGAGTGACTGTTCATTGGGGGAAAGGAAATAATCAAACTTTTCGGGGATTACTGGACACTGGCTCGGAACTGACAATAGTTCCAGGAGACCCAAAGTGTTTCAAAGGCCCACCAGTCAGAGTGGGGGCTTATGGAGGTCAAGTTATCAATGGGGTTTTAGCTCAGGTATGCCTCACTGTGGGTCCAGTGGGCCCCCGGACCCATCCTGTGGTTATTTCCCCAGTTCCAGAATGCATCATTGGAATAGACATACTTAGTAATTGGCAGAACCCCCATATTGGATCCATGAAATGTGGAATAAGGGCTATCATGGTAGGAAAGGCCAAGTGGACACCATTAGAACTGCCATTGCCTCAGAAAATAGTAAACCAAAAGCAGTACCACATTCCTGGAGGAACTGCAGAGATCAGTGCCACGAACAAAGACTTGAAGGACTGCTAGTGTCTCACAACTCTCTCTCACAGGAGTGAGTTGCACTGAGCCATTTGTACTGCTTTATAATTTAACTGTTCATTTCTTGTATTATATGTCTATCTGTATATAATTTAACAGTTCATTTCTTGTGTTATATATCTAATTATTTATAAGTAAATATATTAAATTATCAGCAATTTGGTTTTATCTCTCTAGAGAACCCTGTCTAACACATTTTGGTTAACAATACAGGCATTTCTTAGTAAATAAATATTTAAGATTTATAGTGTTCCTAACAGCAACTTCTGATCTATTATAATTCATTGAAAATAATAATGGTATATTTTTCAAATAGGCAAAGATCATTATAGAGAAAGAAACAAAGCAAAAAGCACCCAGAAATATACAGATTGTTCTAGATTACCAGGCTAATTAGCATAATGACTATAAGCTCCACTGTGTCTACTGGACCCAAAGCAAGTCTCTAATTTTCATCAGCTATATCAAGACTTCAACCTTGTTCATCTTTTTCTCCAGCAGAGGTCCAACAACTTCCTAAAGACTGCAACCATGAGTTAGAACAACACAAAGATTTTTCAGTACACTGCACACGACCTCTTTAGGTCTTGTTGAAGAGAAGATTGTCAATACCCAGAATATTCAAGCTAGGGTATTTTCAATTGCATCATATGTATTTGAAAGGCAGATAGTGAATAAGGAAGACTGGAGTCTTGAAGAATTTGGAGTATGCTGTAGGCAAAGAATATTGAAAGTACTGTGGATTGCTAGAATCTGTCTTGGAAGAACAGCCAGGAGGCTCCTAGAAAGATAGTAAGACTTCATATCAAGTACTTTGGGCATGTTATCAGGAGAAAACTGTCCCTAGAAAACGACATCATGTTTGGTAAAGTGGCGGGTCACTAAAAATGTAGAAAACGATCAAAGGGATGGATTGATACAGTGACTACAATTATGTCCTCAAACATAACGACAACTGTGAGGATGGCACAGGACTGTAATGTGTTTCATTCTGCTGTGCATAGGGTCACTATGGGTTAAAACGGATTTGGTGGCACCTAAAGATAAAATACGGCTTAGTTGTGCTCCAATGAGAAGCAACAGTTGCAAATACCCATTAGCAGTTGGAATGTGGAATGGACGAACTATGAATCTTGGAGAGCTGAAAGTAGTAAAAAATGAAATGGAATACTGGAAGATTGATCCCAGTAATTTGTGAGCTGTGATGGCCTGGTACTGGCCATTTTTAATTGGGCAGTCAGAGTCTACCATGCCAGAATAACAAATTGAAGTAGGACAATGTTTCATGTATTATCAAAAGGAATATTTCAAAATCTATATACTATAGAAATAAGAACTGTGAATTAGTCAATCACAAAAGGACAAATACTGTATGAGGCCACTACTCTAAAAGTCGAGAAAAGTTTTACTCACAGAAAGAATGATTCTTTGAAGTTTAACAGAGGTGGGAGGATAAAACATTAACTAGAGGGTAGATACAGATGAACTTGTGAAAAGGAGTCAGCAAAAAAAAAAGATGATCAAGGCAAAGGAAGACAAAATTTAAAAGATCAAGGTAAAGGAGGGCAAATGTTAAAGGCAATGTAGTAGTTACATAATTTCATGTCAACTTGAAAATATAAAAGTGTAGGGTGGAGTCTAGCCTGTCAATCAGGTCACAGCCTGATTGTGCCTCCTTGTGGGCATGGCCTCCTCCTAAGGAAGTGAGATAGCAACCTGGCTATAAACACAGGTGGGGTTAATTGAAGGGAGGAGGGATAAATGGCTTGGTGAGCCTCATCTTTCTGGCTCTCTGGTCTCTTGCTCTCTGATGGTTGGACCAGTGTGGGGCTACCTTGGCTAATTCTCTGCCTCAGCTGGCAAGGCTCACTTCCTGTGAGACATCCCTGAGGAAAAGCCACATGGACCTATCCCGATGCAGCCCTGGGTGCTGGAGAAGCTGCATGGAGACCCCTGCCAACGCTGAGATGCTTACACCGCCACTGGATTCAAAGACTTTCTACCCACTGGTCTGTGATCATCCTGCATTCAGCATCATTGCGTGTGGTTTGTGAATTTGAGGAGGACTTTGTAGATCAGTGTCGGACTCATGAGCTTGGACTGGACTGGGTTGGGATGCTTTGTTACTGTACACTTACCCTTTATATAAAACTCTCTCTTATACACAAATGAGTTTCTGTGGATTTGTTTCTCTAGTTTACACAGACTAACACAGGAGGGCTCTGGGAACCTCCCTCTCTCTCTCTGCCTTCAACTTCCTGCTAGTGAGTTACTCAGAGAGCTGTCAGAACCACAGCCATTGGATTCATGGGACTTTGCACCCACTGGCCAGCGATCTCCTTGCATTCTACCTCATTGCATGTGGCTTCGTGAGTCTGAAGAGGGACTTAAGGACTAGTATTGGACTTATGGACTGGAGTTGGACTGGGATAGGATGTTTCCTTGGGCCTCAGGTCTGTAGTCTTAGAAAACATCAGGGCACTTGGTCTAACATAAGCCACAAAGAAAATGTTCTACATCCAATTTTGTTCAGTAGTGACTTTAAAACTTTTAAATGGCCATCTAAGATGCAACTTTAATCTGCTCCTGAAGAAAATAAAAATTAATTCATTGAAAAAAAATTAATCCAAAGGACTAATATACCATATAACCCCACTCTCCATGTCTCTGAGACTAGAAAACATAGATGATACCTGCTACCACTGACTGCTATCTTGAAAAGCATCACAGTAGGATGTCCTGGATGTATTGATACGTATTGGTGATTGAAATACAAAAGTTGGAAAGAAAGAAGGCTCAGTAACTGTGAAAATATGGCCTTTGTGATTTAAACATTGCCCAAGACCACGTGATAGAATTTTGCAAGACCAATTATCTATTAGTTCAAATTACTTCTCAACAACATAAATAGCATCTATATGTGTGGATCTAGTCGTAATAAGATCAAAGGTTGATGTCGAACAAACTATGAATTGCAGCATACACATGTCCAAGTTAAATCTGAAGAAAATAAAAACAGTTCCATGAAAGTCAATATACTGCCTTGAATATATCCCATCTGACTTTTGGGACCATCTCGAATCTAACCCAATCTGTTAGATTTGGCACATAGAACACTAATGACTGAAGTTGTGGAAAGTCATCAAGGACATCATGCATGAAGAATGCAAAAGCTTGATCAAATATAGCAAAGGCGGGGGAGGCTACAATGGATGTTAAAGAGACTCTAAAATTTGCATGGACTGTACAGTAGCTAAGGTGAAAGGAAGAAATATTGAAGTAAAAGAGCTGAACAGACTATTTTTAAGGGCAGCCAAGAAGTAAAGTGCCGTAATGAAACATGCAAACACCTAGAGTCAGAAAACCAAAAGGGAAGAATGTGCTTCCCATTTCTCATGCCGAAAGAACTAAAGGAAGAATATTAAGGATTCTGTTAGCAGGATATTGAACAACATAGGAAATGGTCAATGACGATGGGCTGGAATCAGAGTCAATGTACCAAAATGATTGAGTTGGTTTTCAGTCACTTCAGGGGGTAGCATATAATCCAAAAACATTGTACCTGACGGAAAAAATCCAAAACACACTGAAGTTCCTGGTAATAAACCACTCCCCAGGAAGTGACCAAATCCCAATCAAAATGTTTCAAGAAATGATGTAATGCTAAAAGTGCTTATTTATCTCTGCCAAAAAATTCGTAAGACAAATTACTAGTAAGATATCCATATTTGTGCCCATTCCAAAAAAAGGTGATCCAACAGACTATGGAAATCATCAAACAATAGAATGAATATCACACACAAGGCAGATTTTGCTTAAGATAATTTGAATTTGGACATGTTAACAGGTGGGACCACTTTCTGGAGAAGGACATCATTTATGGTAAAACAAAGGGTCCATGCAAAAGAGCAAAACTCTCAATGAGAATGATTGACACAGCGACTGCAAGAAGGGGTTCAAACACAGCAGTAGTTGAGGGGATGGTGCACGAAGAGTAGTGTTTCGTTTGTTGTATGGAGGGTTGGTTGCTATTTGAACTGACTCAATATCACCTAACAACTTCCTCTAAGACATAATGGACAGATTATACGTCTCTCAAAGTTTTAATGAAAAGCTGAAAAGTTATACAGTGCTCAATAATTTAATTCAGACACATCAAAATACCTCTCAAAATTCAAATATCTAGGAAAGCACAATATAGTAAGTAATAATGAACACTGATATGCAAATTAAGTAATTTCTCACAAATTAAATAACCATTTACTTAGCAGGGTCCTGAGGAATTAGGAACATAACAGGTAGTTTAAATAACTACCAGAGGGGTGATTGATCAAGATTTGGAGTACTGACACTATAAAAATGGGTTTTCACCCAAAACATAGAATTCATTTATTTAACAGTGGGCTTTTGGTAAAATTTCCCAGGTTTCCTGTCCATAATTTTTTATTTCATTGGCAATAAAATCCAATAATCCTGTGAAAGGAAATATTAGTCTCTGATAAAATAGACTTTAAGGCAAAATCCATCAGGAGACCCAATGAAGGGCATTACACAATGATTCAAGAGACAATTAAACAAGAAGCCATAATCAAATAAATATGTGTGCACCCAAAAGTTAGACCCTCGAAATAAATTAATCAAACTCTTATAGAGAAATAGATAACATTATCAAAACACTAGGAGATTGCAATACACTACTCTTGTGGAAGGACAAAGTATTAGGAAAGAAACTCAACAAAGTAACAGAAGAACTACACAGTAACATTAATCAACTTCACTCTTAGACATATACAGAACACTCCACTCAACAAAAGCACAGTATATATAATTTCTGCAATGTGTGTCGAACATTCTCTAGAATAGATCATATATTATGCCACAAAGTAAGTCTTGATCAATTTAAAAACACTGAGATATTACAAACTATTTCCTCAGATTAGAATGCTAGAAAATGATAAATCAACAACAGTAAGATCAAGGTGGGGGGAGTGGGAGTAACATATGAGGGAACAGCACAACCGCCTGCTTAAAACCACTGGGCAGTTGAAGAAATAAGGAGTCAAAATTAAAAATACCTTGTAACAAACTGGAACAAAAATATAAGATACCAAATCCTTTGGCACACAGCAAAAGCAATACTCAGGACAATACACATTAAAAATAAAAGAAGAAAAGAAATAATAAAAATCAACACCTTAATTAGAAAGACATGAAAGCAATTAGTTCAATGACTTAAAGGACCATGAAAACACCAATCTCCACAACCCTCAGACCCGAAGAACTAGATGATTACTGCTTACCACCATCAACAACTCTGAAAATGACTATATTGGAAGGCCCTAGATAAAACTGTGTAAGAAAGCTCAGAATCATAAAAGAGACTAAGATTACTGGTTGGAGAGATAGGTCAGAACTGGACCTACCCCAGTGATAGAAGAACCAATCATTTGGGATCCAAAGGGCAGAATTTACCCAGTACAACATTCAGAGGGTGAGGAAACAGGAAACACTGAAGTACAATAAATAATGGTACCTTGAGGGAATGAAATGGATGAGTTGAAACAAAACGTCTATGAATTGTTGAATGTAAGACTGATAATCTGTTCTGTAAACCTTCACTAAATTTACAATAGAAAGTTACAAATACATAATCATATCCAAACCTTTAGACTTTGTACTTAATTCAAAGTACTTATGTAAGCCAAGTATTACTAGAACCAATACGAATGATAATCATATAGTATAAACTGTTGAATGATTGTATTACAATTGAATTATATTGAAATATTGTACCTGAACGGTACAATAAACAATTGTCATCTGTAAATCAAATAAAAACAACAACAAAATAAAGCTCCTGCCAGCACAAGCCTATGATGTGCTGACTTTTACTGGGCCACGAAGAGGAGGGTAGCATTTTCTACAGTCATAATCAATTTCTTTAAAATAAGAATCTTTAAAAAAATTCCATTCTTAAATACAAGACTATTTTAGAGCCCTTAATACATGTAGAAAAGTGTGTGTGTGTGTGTGTGTGTGTGTGTGTGTGTGTGTGTGTTTCCCAGCCCCTTTTTTATTCACCTTTTCCCAAACAGGACACGAATACACAGCAGAAAGCCATAATTCCCCCCAGGTATAATTTTCAGAGACATTCTCTGAAGACTCCAAATTATATAACCTCAAACCTTCCAGGGCAGCAACTGAGCAGCTTCCCCTTCGCTGTTATCAGTTGTATTTTGGCTTGTGTGCATGGAGCACCTTTTTCTAATTCTCGTTTATGAAGGAACACGACACGGAGAGAGGATGCCTATGCAGTGGCTTTCCAAAAAGACCCCAACGATGCATTTCGTCTGCTGTGATGGACTGGAAATTTGCTACTGGCATTTGATTTCACCTAACATATACTGTCAACGGAAAACAAGTGTCTGAATCAAAGCTTCTCCCACCATATCAGCTTTGAGGAATTTTATAAACTCCATGTTAGTTTTGTCTAACCTCTAAGTAAGGTTCTCTCTCCTCCAGTTTGCTTCCTTTTTTCTCTCATACTTTCTTGTCTTACTCTTCCTCTAAAAATGACCTCTTCTTCTTCTGAAAGTCTCTCCTCATTCATTCAATGATAGTTTTTTCTTACTGCTTTCTCTTCTTCTTTTTAAAATCTTTGACTCAAGTATCCTTTTCTCCTTGTCCCTATTTTATTCAACCACCAAAATATTTACATGGATTTAATATGCACTAAGTGCTTTCATAATTCATTGGGCTGATAACTGAAAGATCTGTTGTTTGAAATCACCAGCAGCTCTTTGGGAGAAAGTTGAGGTTTTTCACTCCCATAAAGAATTACAGTCTCAGAAAGTCACAGGGGGAAGTTCTACCCTGACACAGGGGGTCACTGGGAGTCAGGATTGACACAATAGATGTGAGATTTTGAAAGTACTTTAAAATTACTCTTTTCTTCCAGAATTTGCTTTTCACATTTTTGTTTGTTCATTTTGCTTTTTTTTACAATTCTTCCTTCTTTTTGTGTAGTATTTAATGTATTTCTACAATTATGTTTGGGTTCTTTAGTGATTTTCATCCTTTAGTATCTCCTTGACACCACGACAATGATGCATGGCCAATGACAGATTGCCTTGAATCTACTCCTTTGCCTTTCATAGTGGAGACTCTGGGTATACATTTCTTTAGGGTATAAATTTCTTTAGAGACAGAATGTGCACAGAAGTAAAATTAGTTGGCTGGGGAATAATGTTGTGCTACAAACCTCCCATGTCTATACCTTTCCACATGCATGCAGGTAACATGCAGAGTTGTGATGCTAGTTTTGGAGAGATGTTTTTAATGTTCTTGAAAATACTGTCATGTTTCTAACGAATAAAATTCCATTCTTAATTTCTAGCTGACACTTTTCATTTTGAAATCTCCTTGTGATCTCACTAGGAAAGTAACCAGCGGGGTATGCTTGTATATCAGCCCCTCTTTACCTTTTACTAGTGTGTACCATCTTGAAGAATAATGTTTGCTGTTCTAGCTCACTGAGCTTTGGGTTGGTTTATTATGCAGCAAAAATGAATACATTGTGCAAAAGAGATACCAATCAATCAACCAATGCACTGCCATTGAATCCATTCCAACCCGCAAGTATATTCATGGAGCTGCCAGCCTCATCTTTCCTTCTCTGAGCAATTGGTGGGTTTGAACAGCCTCGCTCATAGTCAGTGTCATGTGAAAATCCCAGCACTGGATCTGACAAATTCCAAGTCATCTATGCCTGTGTGAAAAGTTATCCAAAGGATCTCTAGCTCATTCTTGAAGTAGAAAGTGCAGCATTTCTCCAACCTTGAGACTGTCTAATATGAAATTCTAGTGTATCTTCACTTACTTCTTGATATTAATTTCTTAACCAAAATAAATTGATTTGGAATATACCCAGACATATGACCACTGACTTAAGGGATAATTAAAAAAGGATGAAGTAGAGGTACTGAAAAAAGGAGATAAAGCAAAAGATCCTAAAAGTATATGCAATATTTTTATATGTGTATTTACATTTGATTCAAATATATTATTCATAAATGTGGTAGAGCATACAGGGGGCAAAACTGTGAAAAATTTTAGACATAACCCAAAACTATAGGGAATGAATTTCTGTGACTGGGGGCTTAGGATTATAATCTTGTGGGACACCAAAGTCAGTTGGCATAACATAGTTCACAAAGATAATGTTCTACATCCTACCTTGCAGAGTAGCCACTGGGGTCTTGCAATCTCATGAGCAGCCAGCTGTCACAACTATTGTTTTTTTCTGTGTGAGGGGGAAAAAGGAGTGGTGAAATTGAAAGACACATGGAAACAATTAGTCCAATGGACAAATAGATCATGCACATGGCAGCCTCAATAAACCAGCCTCAAAAAAACTATAAGAATTGCTTTATAGTTTTAAAACTATAAGAAATTGTCAGGTTATCTCTGACCATTAGCAATTGCTCTGACAACGATCGCATGAGAAAGTACTAATAGAGTGGAAAAAAAGAGTTCAACGAAACTCAAAATCATAAAAAGAACAGGCTTACTAGTTGACTAGAGACTAGTAGACACTCCAAGACTATGGATGACCCTTGTTAACCCTCAAGTTTGGAAATGAACTCATTTTCATGACTCAATTTTTAATCAAACTAAATTGGGCATAAGGAGAACAGTGTTACCAGTGAGGTAGGCACACCCTATAACAATCAACCATTTGAGATAATAAGGGAAGCATTTACCCAAGGATAACATTGCTGAGGATTAAGAAAGGAGGAGGAATGCTAAAGAAAACACAGGAAGTAGGATGAGTTATGATCAGTGGGATACGAAGGTACACTAAGGGGATCGCAATGAATGAGATGAAACAAAAAGTGTATGAATTGTTGGATATAACACTGATGATCTATTCTGTATGCCTTCACCCAAGTCATAATAAAAGTGAAGGAAAGAGAAGTAGATGCAAAATAAACATAAACCATTAAAATGTCATCAAGGAGGTGTTGGGGTAGAAGAGTGGTAGGTATTTAGAAAAACTGATGGAATTAGGTGCCTCCATTACTTTGTCATACTGTCCTCGCTTGTGTGTTGCTGTGATGCTGGAAGCTGCGTCACCAGTATTTCAAATGCCAGCAGGGTCACTCAAAGTAACCAGCATTCAGCAGAGCTTCCAGACTAAGAAGAGACAACGCAAAAGAGCTTCCAGACTAAGAAGAGACAACGCAAAATAACCACTGAATCAACCCTTTGTCAGATGCTGGCAACCTCTCGAAAATCTCACAACCTTGTCGGAGATAGTGCCGGAAGATGAGACCCTCAGGTCTGAAGTTATTCAAAATATGACCGAGGAAGACTCAACTCAAGATAGAGTCAACCATAATGACGTGGATTGAATAAAGTCTTTGGGAGTGAAGCTTAATTGGCTAATGGGGCATGACTCAAAATTAGAAGAAATAGCTTCAAATATCAATTAATAATGGGAACTTTGAATGTATGAAGTATATATCTAGGAAAATTTCAAGGGGTCAAAAATGAAATGAAAATCATAAAAATTGACATTCTAGGCATTAGTGAGCTGAAATGGACTGGTATTGGCCATTTTGAATCAGAAAATATGGTTTATTATAATGGAATAAAACAATTAAGATAAATGGTACTTCAATATCAAAAAGGATATTTCAAGATCTAGCTTGAAGTACCATGCTATCTATTATAAGATTATATTTTTCTGAGTTAAAGGAAATCCAAGCAACAAAACTATTATTCAAATTTATGGACCAGCCATCTAAGCTAGTAGACGCAGTTGATGGATTCTATCAACATCTTGAATTGGAAATTGATAAAATGTGAAAACAAGATGCTTCCATAATTATTGGTGATTGGAGCGTCAAATTTGGAAACAAAGAGGAAGAAACAGTAGTTGGAAAATATGGGTTTGGCAATAGAAAAGAAGCTGGAGATCCTATGATAGAATTTTACAAGACCAACAACTTCTTCATCACAAATACAACATTCAAAACAACTATTCACATGGACTTATCCAGATGAAACACACAGATATCAAATCAGACTATATCTGTGGAAAGAGAAAATGGAGAAACACAATATCAGCAGCTCAGGCCAGGGGCTGAATGTTCAGGTTGAAGTTGAAGAAAATTAAAAACAAGTCCATGAGAGCCAAAATACGACTTTGAGTTTACACCACCTGAATTTTGAGCCCATCTCAAGAATAGATTTACAACATTGAACACTAATGACAGAAGACCCGATGAGCTGTGGGAGGACATAAAGAACATCATTCGTGAAGAAAGAAAGAGGTTTTTAAAAATACTAGAAAGAATGAAACAATCACAGTGGATGTCAGAAGAGACTCTAAAAGTGGCTCTTAATCATGGAGAAACTGAGGCAAATGGAAAAAAAGATGAAGTCAAAGAACTGAATTATAATGAATTGGGCAAAGGCCTAGAGTTAGAAAACCAAAAAGAAAGACCACATTGCAATATTGAAATGTTCTATGGCAAAATATTGAACAATGCAGGAATCATCAAAAGAAAATGTAAAGCATACACAGAGACAAGAAACCACAAAGAACAAGTCAACATTCTGCCATTTCAAGAGTGAGCATATGAACAAGAACCAATGGTGCTGAAGGAAGAAATCTAAGCTTCACTGAAATCCTTAGCCAAAAACAAGGGCCCAAGAATTCATGGAATACCAACTGAACTCTTTCAACAAGTGGTTGAAGCACTGAAAGTGCTCGCTTGTCTGTACCAGCAACTTTAGAAGACAGATACTGGGCCTACGGACAGGAAGAGATCCATATTTGTACCCATTACAAAGAAAGGTGACCCAATCAAATGCTCAAAATACAGAAAAATATCACTAATATTATATGCAAGTGAAATTTTGCTGAAGATCATACATTGGTTACAAAAATACACTGACAGGGAGCTGCCAGAGGTTCAGTCAGAAGAGGCCGTGGAACAAGGAACATCATTGCTGTAGTCAGATGGATCTTGGTTGACAGCAGAGAATATCATAGGGTGTCGTTTGTGTTTATTGACGATGTTAAGGCATTTGACTATGTTGAACGGTTATAATCTGTTACATTGTGACTGTATCATTGTGACTTAGAAGAGACTTTGAAGAAATGGGTTACTCACAAGGAAAGAATAAATATGACTGTGGTACTTTTATAATAGTTTGTCAAATTGAGAGGTACCTGGACTGACACAATGACCAAAAACTTTATTTGAATTTTCAGTCTCTTAAAACCGAGAAAATAAGTTATGGTTCTTAAAATCATCCAGGTGTATTTGTCATACAGCAGTACCAGCTACTTAGATAGAGCCTCTGCATGATCTAGACATGGGAGGAGAGATCTCGAAACCATTTTCATGAGGAGAGAAGAACATCTTCGGAGCTCAGTCTGAGGCAAGATGGAATCAAGCACTATAAAAACAAGAATGTGCAGTTGCCTCCTATTTTTTCCCTCTATTTCCTTTGACTTTCCTCTTGTCCCACTATCATACTCAGCCTTCATTTGGGTTTCAGTAATTCCTCTCAATTACATTGCCCTTGATCAATCCCTACCAGGTCTCCTACACCCTCTTCACTATCCATTTTGGATAACTTGTTGTTCCCTTCTCCCTGGTGTTGTTAAAACCCACTTCCTTTCTCTTTCCTCCCCCTCTCCCATGTCCCCCCAGAACCATCAGTCCCGTTGTTTTCCCCTCCAGCTTGTTTACCCTAC
>NW_022103904.1:9035089-9036173 GCF_000313985.2 Echinops telfairi
AAAAAACAAAAACAAAACAAGAATGTGACCTCAGGGCGACATTGGACCTTCTCTAGCTATGGAAGGGAAAAGAGCAATCAGACTCTGCATCAGCTTCTCCAAGGGGGGTTATTGCTAGGAGACTGAGCTCAGACTGCCTCCTCTCACCAGTGCTCACATCGACTGCCCTTGGCATATTGCTCTCCCTTCCATGGTACGCTGCTTTTCAGGTGGCTTTGAGAATCCATGGCAATAGCCACACAGAACTCACAGACAATACTCAGGATTATGGAGTGTATGAAGGAAGCTATCAAGTTGCACATGTTCAGGATACAATTATTCAGACAGGACAGTCTCTTTTCAGCTGTGTCCACAGGGAGACCTCTCTCTGGTCTTTGACCTCACAGCCACATGTCTCAATGCCCTCTAGCCTGTTTGTTCAATGTTACAAAATCCCTTTTTAGAGCTGCCAATAAGTATCCAAAGGGCATAATATTCTGACATGCTACCCTCAGCTCTTGCTCTGTGGGTCAGCAAACCTAGCTCCCCTAGCCAAATATTACTCCTCTCCAGAGGCCAACCTCCTGCCTGAAGGAACTCAACTTTATATGCTCTGTGGTTGGGAAGTCCATTGCTCTGTCTCATGCTCTGACTCTCGGTTCTGTGGTTGCTACTCCTCTGCTACTCTTTAGTTACTTCTCTGATGTCACAGCTGTCTCTTGGATAAAAGAAATTAAATGTGCAGTTATTTCAGGGTCCAAAGGTTGCCCTTCATTCCTGGCTCTTCTCTTTTGCTAGTAGTAAAACAACCCCTTCCTGATTCTGAGATGGTTCATGGCAATGACTATTCACCTTGCTACCAAATCAATCACAATTGAATCCTATTAATATCTTCCCCTAATTTTTCTCTCACCCAGACTAATCAGGGGAATGTTTGGATGGGGCACACTATATAATTCATTACACTGCAAAGAGCATTGAGCTTAGCCCCAGAAAGCATTTGTCACCAAAGAAGATCACTTTTGAAAACAAACTCAGTTTTAGTTAATTGGATTTGTTTTTCAATTACAACTCCATCAGACTAATTTCTTCCTCCTAAGAAAAC
>NW_022103904.1:9036870-9039014 GCF_000313985.2 Echinops telfairi
TAGTCAAGATGGCAGGTGGCAGAAGAAATAGGAGTAGTTACCAGGGGAAGTTGAGAAAGGAGACTGTGCAGGTTGATCATTATGGTTGAGTAGAAGCACTAGGAGCTCAGTGGGACCATAGTACTAGAAGTGCAGATAGAACACAGTACCCTCAGAATAATCTCCAAGACCTGGGGTACCCAATAGAGTTGGACGATATGTAGGGACTGTCTACGGAGTCAGAAATTCAGCCTTGTTAGAATTTCTAGGAATCTCCCCAAGAGGAGATCCTGGAGACAATGGAGTGGAAGAAACTGACATATTTTATCAGAATTATTGTTCTGTTTATACTCAAAGTTGTTGAGGGAATCAGAGTAGATGCGAATCACAGAATGGTTCTTGGAGAAGGCTGGATCTTCCTTCTACCCTCGCTTTCTGAAAAATAAGCAAGCAGTGACTTCTCTGCAGGTTTAAGGAGAACCAAGACAAGAGATTTTCACTGTACTGGACAGACTTTGAAGCCAAGCTCTAATATTGCTATTGAAAAGCGAGAACAACTGTTTTTAAAAATATAGGCCTTTCCCAAAATCAGAGAAAAGACTTAATTTCCCCCTAACTTTGACCATGTCACAAACTTTCACCATGTAAGTTACAGAGCAGTGGTACTTATATAGAGTGATCCTTCCAGAAAAGTGGCCACATCACATGTTTTAAATTTTTACAGAGTATGAGGGTACTTCCAAAGGCTTGTGGAAAAAAATCCCACTATCTTTTAATTCCATTTAAAAAACAAAGCAAACCTTTTGTAGCTTCCCTGGATTTTTTTTCTATAAAAAGCACAATATGATTTCAAGAGAAATGGTTAATACTTAGGAGCAATACTTCGTCTATAGACCACACAAAGTGTCTTCAAATTTGTTACAGAAATAAAATATAATCTATAGGTATTTAACAACCAGTTCCACTAGAAAAAAAGTTTCTATGTCAAAGGTATTTGGGAAATACTGAGTTGGAAAAAACAATTAAAAGGTGTCTATGAGGACTTCTCACTTTCTTAAGTATGCTAACATATGCCTTTCCAACAAAGGAGTATAATTTGAAGAATAACTCAAATCTCTGTGACCAGTGGGCTCCTTTTGTGTAAAAGGACATTGTATAAAAAACATTCATGCTTTATAGTTTTAAAATCCCAATTTATTGTGGAATGGGAATTTGCTCAGGATGGTGGAAATAAGGTATCTATATTGTCGTTATTCTAATCTTTCAGGGATAAAAATAATTTTTAAGGACTCAGTGAAAACTATTTTGAATGAAAACATGTGCTGGTCTATGTACCTGAGATGCTTAGGTGCTACAAATGAGCGGCCGTGTGCATGACTACGTAGGTGCTCCAAGGGAGGACTGTGCCCCTCCCTCTCTCTCTCTAGGTCATGGTCGTTTTCTCCCTTCTCTTTCAATTTGCTTTTCTGTGTTTTATTTCTCAAGAGCACTCTTTCTGCAAGGTGGTGAATCTGTGATTTCAGAAGTATAGAAAATCTCAGAGAGGGATTGTCCTTGGTACAGCGAGCGATACCTACATCCTTAGTCCACACCCTCTGGCCTGGAGACCCAGAGTTACGATGGCCTATCATTTCTGTTCAAATTACATGGGATATGTTTTTGAAGACAGAAGAAGAGGCATCAGGCAGTAATTGGAAAAGTCAACAGACGTCTAGCAGAACACCTTTGATGCCTTCGGAAAGCCTGGAGGAGTGACTTCCTGTTGAGACTTTTTACTTTGTTTTTAATGCAATTTCACACTCCTTATCTCTGTTTCCTCTATTCAATTTCATATTGACCACTTATTTTCTATCGACAGGAAACCTTGCTGTGAGACCCACATTCTACTTTACTTTAAATCAATGGTCAACATCATCAACGAAGAATAACCTCCAGAGGAGTGAGTGGATCTCCAAGTACACTCCCGAAACAGTATCAACATGACCGAAGCACTTGTTAGAAATGCGAAGAACTCAACCCCAGTCCAGACCTGCTAAATGAAATCTCTGGGAATGAGACCAATAGTCTGTGTTATTAAGCTCTCTAGGAGATTCTGACGTACATTCAAGTTATAGAATTATTGCTATTTAGAGATATGAAGAACCACTTAGTCACCAATCAAAGGT
>NW_022103904.1:9039741-9041592 GCF_000313985.2 Echinops telfairi
TTGTATGACCAAGTAACATTAAGAAACCAAAGAAAGAGAGGTTCCTGGCATTCAGAAATCTGAGAGGTATTTTGCCGGGAAATCGAGTAGAGAACAAGAGGAATGTGATCAAGGGTGCTGATTTTCAGAACTCTGAACAGCAACAAACTTCGCAGGCTGGCCAAGAATAACGTTCATATTTTAGGGGATTCAAACAGTTTGTGGAAGAATGGATTGAAAAGATCATGGAATTTTTCCACAATTTTTTTGCAGCCCCTTCTGATATGCATGGGTACCAACCCATCCGCAGCATTATCTAGGAAGAGGGAAGACAGAGATGCATATACTTTTCAACAAGAATCTTAGCAGCATTGAAACTTTCAACAAGTATTAGAAATACCATCAGCTGGTGTGTGATTTGTTGAGCAAACATGGAGACTGGTAACCAGTTGCTCCCTCTCACAATGAAGAAGTGGACTTAGTAACAGCAAAGAGGTGAAGAAGTCATTGTGAGGAGATCCTTTCTGACTGGAAAGTCAGGAGATGCAGAACTCCGAATAAATCTTTCCCAGAAGAAAGTGTCTGCTGTGGTGGCGCCAAGGGCAATCCAAACCCATGGCTGCTTCCCTGAGATCAACTCAACAGCGCAACTCCCTGCTATTGAATCCATTCTGACTCATAGGGACCCTATTGGACAGAGTGGAACTTCCAATGTGGTTTTAGGAGATCATAACTCTTGTCAGGAATAGAAAGTCTCCTCTGTCGCCCATGGAGCCACTGGTGGGTTCCAACTGCAGACCTTGTGCTTAGCAGCCTGACTTGGAAGCAGTACTCCACCAGGGCTCCAGGAGGTAACTGCCATCCGAGGGGGAAGACGTGTAACTGCCTCTAATACCTGGATTTGAAAAGGATACAAGACTTCAGTGTATGAGGCGCCCAGTCCATTCAATTACATAAATCTCTGAAGACTCCCCTGAGAGCGCGCAGACAATCTGAATTACGGCACATACGCAGCATAGTCTTGATCATTTCATATGAGTTGTTCCTTTGGGTGAACTTTTGTGGCCCTTTGTTTCTTTTTCAAACTGTCAATCGATCGATTGATTGATCGATATACAGAGCAGCGTTCACTTGATTCCAGCTTTGGCGATCTTAGGTACAACGGATGTAACAACATACACAACATAGACAAGTGTTTCTCTGCTGCGTTTTCCTCACAATTGCTGGCCTGTTTGGGTCCTTCATTATGCTATGAGACCAATTCGTCTCACCAAGACCTTCTTTTGCCCTCACTGGTTGGTATGTTCTTAGTCTGGAAGCTGTGCTGAAACATATGTGTTCACCATGATTGACCCTGCTGATCTTTTAAATGCCAGTGGCATAACTCCCAGCGTCACAGCAATAGCACAAGCCATCGCAGTAGGGCAAGCGGATAGACTACTGATGAGCGCCTGGGGAGTTCTTACATAGACTCTTTTAAGGATTGTGAAGGCTTCTAAATGAATCCTGGCTGAAAATACAGATGTTTTCTTGTGTTTTATTGACCATGCAAAGATATGAGACTGTGTGAATCATAATAAACTATAGGCTACATTACAAAGAAGGGGAATTCCAGAAAAATTAATTGTGCTGGATGCGGAACTGTACATCAACCAAAGACAGTCATTGAACTAGAACTAGGGGATGCTGTGTGGTCTAAAATCAGGAAAAGGTTTTGTGTCCTCCTACCACACTTATTCCATCTGTATACTGGACTATGTGAGGAACTTAACGTCAGGGCTGGAGAAAGGGTTATAATTGATCTGAGGCATGCATATGACACAATCTTGTTTACTGAAAGCTGAGAACACTTGAAGCACTTCACCCTTTTTT
>NW_022103904.1:9043314-9052519 GCF_000313985.2 Echinops telfairi
ACAAAACAGCAACAACATCCGATCTGAGGCAAAGCACTGGGGGAGTGCAGCAGAACAGCAGGGGAGGGGAGCAGCAAGATCCCCAGGGAATGATGAGGGTGCACTTCACCATTTAAGATTGAAGACCTTCAGTGTGGATTAAACACCAATTTAAAGAAAATTAAAATCCTCACAACTGGATTAATAAAGTATATCATGGTATTACTTATTAGTATTACATTGGGATTTTACATAGGGTATTGCATAGGGATTTTATTTTACCTTGAAGCTTTTAGGGATTTTATTTTACCTAGATCCACAATCAATGCTCATGGAAGCAGCAGTGAACCAAACAAAGGACATATTTTCTTGGAAAAATGTGTTGCACAAGACCTCTTCAAAGAGTTAAGAGAAAAGATGTCACTTTGAGAATTAAGGTGGGCCTGACAAAAAGTGTGGTATTTTCAATCATCTCACATGCATCTGAAAGATGGACAATGAAGAAAGGCAAACTGAAGAATTGATACATTTGAATGATGATATTGATGAAGACTATCGAATATATGGTGGACTGCGAGAATAATGAGAATATCTTGTGTAATTTGAAGGTGTTAGCAGGAGGGACCCCAGTCCCTGGGGAAGGACATTATGCTTAGCAAAGTGGAGGTTCAGTAAAATGTAGGAAAGCCCAGAGCATCGGTTTTACCATATGTTGACAACAATAGGCTCAGGCATAGCAATAACTGTTGGGTGCTGTATGAGCAGGCTGTTTTCCATTTTAGTACACACGGTCACTGTGAGTTAGAACCGATTCTACAGCACCGAACAACAAAACACTTGGCATGCATCTTTTTATTCCTTTTTTCCCCCACAAGTCTTTTTTAATTACTTGTTTTTCCCACAAGTCTTTTTTATTTATTAAGCCAGGTACATTTAAATATTTTCTGCTGCATACAAAACAGCCTCCTTGAAGTTCTTTCTTCCCATAGCGCTTCAACGCTCACAACTCTAGATCTTTTGTGCTTCGTCACATGTCCAGGCAGTTTTACTACCCAGATCTACCTGGAAGCTGATGGAAAACCGGACTTGGGTAGGAAGGAGGCTTCCTTGTCCAGATCCTGGAGAATGTGAGAGGAAAGGCGAGTGGCAACTGCAGATGCGGTGCTGACCTGAACTGTCACCGTCTCTCCACGTTGCTCCTGCATGCAGTAGGAGATCAGATGGCCTCCTAAATAATTTTTGTTGAGTATACAATTCTGGATTTTTTCAGCATTTTATTTGAGTGGATTTCTTTTTGCTTATACTTTCTAGAGTGCTTTTTGAATTTTTAAATGTTTGTTTATAAACAAATTTAGAAACTTTCGATGCTTTTTTCACTTTCATGGTTTCTGAGAGAAATATGCAGTTATTCTAATAATTGTCTCTCTAAATGTAATGCACTGATTTTTTTCTTTGGCTTCTTTCATTATGTTTCCACTTAAATTGTAGGTATTAGATTATAATCTACATTAAATAATATAATCTGTATTGTAGATTTTAATGTATATTATAATATATTATAGCATATAATTGATATATTAATGTAGATTATGATATATAATTTATATATTATAACATAGCTTCTAGCATCACAGCAACACAAAAGCCACCACAGTATGACAAACTGACAGACATGAGGCATGGTTATAATAGCTGCTTTTAAAAAAAGAAACAATTTTATTGGGGCATAATCCATATATCAAATAAATCAATAGTTCAATTATATCAGGAAGAGTTGTACAATCTTCATCGCAATCAGTTTTTGAACATTTCTATCTTTCTTAGACTCCTTGTTATTAGCTTCCCATTTCCCCCCAACCTCCCCTGCTATAATCCCAGGGAATCATTAATCCAATTACTGTCTGTAGATTCACCCATCCTAGATTTCATATACTACAAGACATATAAAAACCAAGCACAAAGAGTCAAAAAAAGCAAACAACAATAACAAAATAAAATTGGGGGAAAATCCAGTTAATAGAAAATATTAAAAAACTAGAACAACTTAAAATGGATCAAAAGGGAGATCACATGATAAAGTGTTAGATTTTAACCTAACTGCATCTGCCAAAATCCACTTTCCAAGGCACTCTGTCAGTTAGGAATTCTATTCACATCCCTGGTCTATGTTCAGAGGGAATTCACTGGAGGCTTAATCCACATGTATTTCCCCAGCACATTTAAAAAAATGGATATAATTTAAAAATGGGTCAAAAGGAGGATCCAATCATATGTTACATTTTAACCTGGCGATATCTACTATAATTTTCTCTCTACCTGATAACAAGGCTATTCACATCCCTCAACTATGGTCAGAGGAGACTTAATCTATGCGTGGAAACTGGGAATGGATTTTGGGCTTCCAACGTAATCTATTCTTGGCTCAAAGCAGAGAATACCAGAAAGATGTTTACTGTTTCATTGACAATGCCAAGGCATTTGACTGTGTGGTCCACAACAAATTGTGGAGAATCTTGAGAAGAATTGGAATTCTGCAACACTTCATTGTGCTCCTGAGGGACTAGTACATGGATCAAGAGGCAGTTGTGCAGATAGAACAAGGGAATACTGCATGGTTTAAAATCAGGAAAGGTGTGCATCAGGGTTGTACCTCTCACCATACTTGTTCAATCATATATAGAGAGCAAATCATCAGAAAAGCTGGATTATATGAATAAGGGTGTAGCATCAGTTTTTCAGGAAAGTTTATTAACAACCTGTGGTATGCAGATCATCAACCTTGCTTGTTGAAAGCTAGGAGGAATTGAAGCACTTGCTTGCTAATGAAGATCAAGAATTGTAGCCTTCACTACAGATTACAGCTCAATGTAAGAAAGACTAAAAGCTTCACAACTGGACCAGTAGATAGCATCATGATAAATAAGAAAAAGGTTGAAGGTATCAAGGATTTCATCTTACTTGGCTCTATAATCAATGATCTTGGAAGTAGTAGTTAAGAGATCAAACACCAGTTGAATTAGGTGAATCTGCTGTACAACACCTCTTAAGAGCATTGCAAAACAAGCATGTTACTCTAAGGACTAAGGTGCACCTGACCCAAGCAATGGTATTCTCCATTTCCTCATATGCATGTGAAGTTGTAAGTTTAATAAAGAAAATCCTAGCAGAATCAATGCATGTGAATTGTGGTGCTGGAGAAGAATACTGAAAATACCATAGACTGTTGTTAGAAGGACAAACTGATCTGCATGCGAAGAAGTAAGGCTGGAGTGCTCCTTAGCGACAAAGATGGCAAGAGTTGGTCTCACCTATTTTAGACATATTGTCAGAAGATACCAGTCCTTGGAGAAAAGCATCATGTTTGGTGAAGTGAAGGGGTGACAATAAAAGAGGAAGTCCCTTGCTTACTTGGACTGACACTGGCTGCATCAATGGGCTCAGGCATAGGAGTAATTGTGAGGATGATGCAGGATCACGCAGTGTTTTGTTCTGTTGTGCATGGGGTTACTAGGAGCTGAAGCCTACTTGATGGCACCTAACAACATTAACAACATTGTCATCCAAAGCCTTTTGCAAGCCAGGTGTTCACAACTTAAGCTCTGATACAATTCCCTCCTTTGGATTTGGATAATATTATTTACAATCTCTGGATCACAAAGGGTGGTGTGATGTTTTCATGTGGATTTAATTGATGCCACATTTAGATGGCTGCTTGTTTGAAGACAAGTCTTTAAGACCCCAGACACTATTCTTTTTGTTAGCCGGGCACCATCTAGTTTCTTCACCAAATTTTACTGTAGCACCCATATATTCAGCGATCTCTTTACGGGCAGGTATCAAGTAGGGTACCACATCAGAAGAACTAATTGTTTTTACATTGGGACTAGAACTAAGTGTTCCATTCATGTATCTACGGTTAACATATGTCTCTAGTTCATCTTAGATATCATTATCATTTTATGTTAGAAAACAATATTGATCTTCTCCCTGGGGCATAAGGTCATTTGACAGAGTTATTGATTTTGCCAATGGTAAATAGTTTAAATAGCTGACTTTTTGTATTTTGTGTTAAGATTTGCCTGGTTCTTCACATACAAGGAACCCTGGTGGTGTAGTGGTTATAAGTTGGACTGTCAACTGCAAGGTCACCAGTTTGAAACTGCCAACAGCTCCATGGGAGAAAGGTAGGTTTTCTACTCCTGGAAAGAGCTGTAATCTGAGAAACCCACAGGAGCAGTTTTACCCTATCCTAGAGGCTTGCTATGAGGCAGTGTGGACTCGATGGCAGTGACTTTGATTTTGAGGTGTTTTCTCTTTCATTTACTGAGTAATTATGGACTGTATTCTGGACAATTTGCATATTATGTATTACTCTAGTTGGTTTTTGTGTTTTTGTTTGAATCCTGTGGATACTCTTTAATTTTTATTGTTGTTGTTAATTTTAGTATGTAACTGACCTTGGTGTATATGTTAGACAGGGTTCTCTAGAGAAACAAAATCAGGACACTAATAATTTTATATATATTTATATAGATAGATAAAAAACATAAGAAATAAATTTAATTCATCTATAAAGCAGTACAAATGGCTCAGTGCAACTCACTCCTGTGAGGCAGCTAATACACTGGCAGTCCTTCAAGTCTTGAGGGCCGCCAGATAGTTTTCGGTAGAGCAATTCAGGCTATCCGGCCACAGGCAGCAAACAGCAAGGCAGGTCACCAATAGTCAGCCAGATGACAGGCTCTGACAGTCCCCAGCTTAAGAGATGCATATTCGGGTAGTGTGGCAAAGCAAGTCTTAAGGAAACTTCAAATTACAGTGACACAGTCCATGGGTTAGGTGTCCCACAGGTAGTGTAGCTTGCAAATTGAGGCACAGAACAAGCAAGGCACTGGTACACTGGTCTGATCATCAAAGGCAAGAGACAAGAAAGGTGAGGCTTGCCGAGCCATTTACCTCTCCACCCTTCAATTAATCCCACATGTGTTCATTGGCCATGTTGGCACAGTAAATCTTAACTATCTCACTGTATATATAAATTATACTTTGAGCTGTCAAGTTATATAATATACCAAAATATTTTGCCGGGTCACTTCACAATCATTGTAATGTTGAGTGTGTTGTTATCATCGTTGTTTTACTACATCTCACTGGGAGTCTCCCTCTTTGTCTCTGACTCCCCATCACGCATGATACCTTTCTCCAGTGGTCGGTTCCTCTTGGCGACATGGCCAGAGTAAACGGGAAAAAAACTCACCTTCTTCATTTCTTTATTTTGCCATCAATACAAAGCTACTTTGCTTATTTAGTGTTAGGCCTGATCAAGTTAAGCTAAAGATAAAAGCATTGATATATTTAATTAACAACTTTTCTTTTTCATCCATCTTTGAACTACCATAGAGATTCATTCTGAATCCACAACTGCCTCAGGGCATAAGGGACATACAGAGACTATGATGCTATGAGATTAAAGCAGTGCCACTGTGTTCAAAGACATTAAGCATCCCTAAATAAAATGACTATTTAAACAAGGCCAGGTGAGCAAAAAAGGGAAAGTAAAAGAAGAACTCTCATAATAATACATGGTCTGATTAAGGTCTTATATTTTGAGGCTTGGTCTCATGCTCTGTACACAGAAGATTTATAGGGAAAAATCAGAAGAACCAAAAATAACTTGCATTTTGGGGAATTTCCCCTGATGCTATGAAATACACTAGTAGATTCTCAGTCAAATTAATATGCATAAGGAACATCTCCACCATTAAGTTAAACAAGTAGAAGCTTTAGAATCCACGTGCCACATGCAAAGGAATGCCACTTTTACATCCAAGATTTGGAGTGATTTCTCATGCCTCCACCAACAAAGAACCAGGATAATTTCTGTCCTTACTTACTCCAAAACTAAAACATTGACTGTCTTCATTACTAAAACCGATTTTTAAGTGGCAAAGGCATTGAATTTCTTGTATTCCTCGTTATTACATTATGGTAAGCAGATACTCAGCGCTCCATATCCGATATTCGTCGCAGCAATCAGTACAGATGTATATCAAATCCAAGCAGAAACCTCTTTCATGAGGACAAGTTGTCTGCAAAAGACACCGACGAGCAGCAGAAGCAAACATGTAAAGGAAAACTGGATTTCCTGAGAGAAATCATGGTGGCGTATGAATTCCATGGGTCATCGTGACGTTTCCTTGATCAAAGGCACAGTAACATCTATGGCAATCATTTTGTAAAAACCAGAGGACTAGCCAGAACTTTTAGCTAGTTTTATTTCTATTGTATTTTCTCCTGTTTCATCCCACCTGTTTCTCTCATATGAATATTGACGCTCCTTTTTAAAAAATGTTCGGCTTTATGTTCTCGCTTTCTCAAAAGTTAGGGACTTCCCCCGAGGTTTCATTCAGGTAGCGTTGTAAGAACTCACCAACGGCCGCTTCCTGTTTCTCAGAAGAATCCAAGCCTATCTGAGCAACTGCTATCAAAAGGAATATTAAACACAGGCCCGATTTGCTTTTAAAAGACACAATTAAAACGATGTTTTCATTCTGAGTTTAATAGTTTTGCTTTCTTTAAAAACAGACATCCCAGAAAAAAATAGCAAAACCAACTCAGACACATGGTAACTGTAAAGCTCAGATGGTTATTCAAATGATGAATGGAAGTAAGACTGGAGATAAACCTTTATCTGCAATGCGCATACCATCACATCCTAGAAACTTTCAGAATTACATGTAGCAGGAAGTAATGTAATTCATACTTCTTTTCTGAGAAAGAGCAGCTGCCTGGGAAGTAATCAGAGACAGCCCTAATAAAATCCCTCTGTTGTTTTTGTTATGCACCATCAATCCATTCCAAAGCAGAGCAATGATTCTATGGGACAGAATAGAATTGCACTTAAGTGTTTCCTAGGCTGTGATTGTTTAGAGAGTAGATCACTGGGTCTTTTTTACACAGTGACTGGTGGGTTCAAATCACTGGCCTTTAGGTTAGCAGTTGAACACTTAGTCATTGTACACACACACACACACACACACACACACACACACACACACACAATCCCAAACTCATTGCCATCAAGTCAATTCCTACTAACAAAGACTATAGGACAGTGTGGAATCGCCCCTGTGGGTTTCCAAGACTGTAGATCTTTACAGGAGTAGCGAAATCCTCATCTTTCTCTTGTGGAGCCACTGGTGATTTCAAACTGCTAACCTTATAGTTAGAAGCCCAATACATACTCACTAGTCTTAGGGCCCCATGTCATCCCAAAGTTTCCCTAAATCCCTCTAAAACCAAAACAAACCTACTGTCATTGAGTCAATCAGGAATACAAAGTTCCTGAGACGGTAACTCTTTAAAGAGAGTAGAAATCCTCCTCTTTCTCCTGAGAAGTGGCTGATGAGTTTGAACCTGTGGTCAGTAGCCCAATGATGAACTCAGAGCACTATTAAAGGCTCCATTAAAATCCCACGAACACAGCATAGTAAGAGCTACCAGGGAAGAAGAATCACCTGGTGTCTGGACCCCAATATTTAAAGAATTACAATCTCAGAGACCCAAGAGCAGTTCTAGTCTGTTTTACAGGGTTGCTATGTGGCAGAATCACCCCAGTGCTAGTGATCTGTGGTTTTGATTTGGTCCAAGGAATGTTGTATTTGCTGTGTCACAAAGATTTTTGCTGTTATGTTTTCAGTCTCATTTAATTCACTACATGTATTTTAAAAGATTTCTTTCATTATCCATTAGTTTTTTTTCTTTCAACACCAAGCTATTTTACTTCATTATTAGTTTTCTGCAGAAAATTACAAGTGGAAAACAAGTCTAACTCATCATAAAACAGAGCCTACATTCTGTCGGGGTGTATTAGAGGGCTGGTCCTGCATGGAGGGCTGTCTCCTCAGTCACTGCCCACAGGACTCTGAGACGCTGTAGGAACATGCAGGCACAGACGCAAGGCCCCACTTTACCTAGGACGCTGTGGAAAAGGACTGTGATCATGGGGCAGAGCCCTACGCTTCCCTCTGCCACCTGGACAGAGCCTGGGGAGAGTGACCTCCTGGGAGGATCCGAGTCGGGGATCCATTCATTTTTAAAGAGTGTTACTCAGTTTCTATGTATTTACTTTTCCCCTATGATCCTCCTGGCATTGATTTCTAATTTTTTTCATAGGCTTATGATCTGAGAAGATGCTTTGTAGGACTTCTATATTTTTAAATGTATTGAGGTTTGCTTTGTGGCCTGATATGTGGTCTCTCCTAAAGAATATTCCATGTGCACAGGAGAGAGTGTGCTACTGTTTAATAGCATATTCTGTATGTGTCCACGAGGTCAAGTTAGATGATTGCGTTGTTCGATTTTTATTGAATGTGGTATAATAAAGACACTTATTGTTGTGTTGTCTCTTTCTCTTTTCAATTCTCTTAAAGTTTATTTGTGCATTTTGAGACTTTTTCATTGAGTAAGGAGCCCCGGGTGGTGTAGTTGTTTAGAGAGTAGATCACTCAATCATTTCTTACAAAGAGTGGCTAGTGGGTTCAAATCACTGGCCTTTAGGTTAGCAGTCATTTTATTGGGGACTCTTACAGCTCTTATCACAATCCATCCATCCATTGTGTCAAGCACACTTGTACATATATTGTCATCATCATTTTCAAAACATCTTCTTTCTTTTTTTTCGTGGTATTATTTTTTTTAAATCATTTTATTGGGGGCTCATACAACTCTTATCACAACCCATACATACATCAATTGTGTAAAGCACATTTGTACATTCATTGCCCTAAATATTCTCAAAACATTTGCTCTCCACTTAAGCCTTTGGCATCAGCTCCTCATTTCTACCCCCTCCTTCCCCCCTCCCTCTTCCCTCATGAACCCTTGATAATTTATAAATTATTATTTTTATCTTATACTGTCCAACGTCTCCCTTCACCCACTTTTCTGTTGTCCATCCCCCAGGGAGGAGGTTATCTGTAGATCCTTATAATCGCTTCCCCCTTTCTACCCCACCCTCCCTCCACCCTCCCGGTATCATCACTCTCACCACTGGTCCTTAAGGAATCATCTGTCCTGCATTCCCTGTGTTTCCAGTTCCTATCTGTACCAGTATACATCCTCTGGTCTAGCCAGATTTGTAAGGTAGAATTGAGATCATGATAGTGGGGAGGTGGGGGTTGGGAGGAAGGATTTAGGAATTAGAGGAAAGTTGTATGTTTCATCG
>NW_022103904.1:9053509-9054459 GCF_000313985.2 Echinops telfairi
TCTTTCCCCCCTCCCTCACCCTCTCTCCCTCATGAGCCCTCGATAATTTATAAATTATTAGTATTATTATTTTCACGTCTTACACCAACTAATGTCTCCCTTCACCCACTTTTCTGTTGTTCATTCCCCCTGGGAGGGGGTTATATGTAGATCATTGTGATTAATTCCTCCTTTCTCCCTGCACCTTCCCCTTCCCCTCCTGGTACCACTAGTCTGATTTTTGGTTCTGAAGGGTTTATCTGTTCTGGATTCCCTGTGCTTCCAGATCTTATTAGTACAAGTGTACATGCTCTGGTCCAGCCAGATTTGTAAGGTAAAATTGGGGTCATGATAGTTGTGGGGAAGAAGCATTAAAGAACTAGGGGAAAGTTGTAGGTTTCATTGGTGCTATACTGAACCCTGACTGGCTTGTCTCTTCCTTGTGCCCATTTCTAGGGGGATGTCCAATTGTCTACAGATGGACTTTGGGTCTCCACTCTGCCCTCCCTTCATTCATATCGATATGATTTTTTTGTTCTGGGTCTTTGATACCTGATGCCTGATACTTGATCCCATCACCACCTCATGATAACATAGGCTGGTGTGCTTCTTCCATGTGGGCTTTGTTGCTCAGGACTGTACATTTTTATGGGAGCAGAAAGCCTTATCTTTCTCCTGAGAAGTGGCAAGCAGCTTCAAACTGCTAGCCTTGTGTTTAGCAGCCCAATGCATAACTGACTACCTATGTTACTAGGACTCCTTCATTTGCCTCTCAAAAAACCAAACACACTGCCATCGAGTCAATGCTGATGCATAGCAACCCCGCAGGAAAGCATATAACTGTCTTAGTTACACACACACACACACAAACACACACACACACACACGAACTACTATATCACCTAATAATTCGACTCTTAGGTAAATACCCCAAAACCTTCAGAGCAAAGACTTAAGCAGATACTTTCACA
>NW_022103904.1:9054682-9081006 GCF_000313985.2 Echinops telfairi
TTCACTGTGCTCAGCATCCTTGCTATGGTGGAGCCTATCCGGTTTGCTATTGGTATTTCTCTTTTCTGCTGACCCCTTTACTTTACAACATGATGTTCCTTTTCAGCGACTGATCCTTCCTTATAAATATATCTAACGCATATGAGACAAACTATCTCCATACTGGCTTCAAAGGAACATTCTGGCTGCAAGAGAGATGTGTTCCCTGTTCTGGCAGTTCATCACCACCATAATTCAAATGTGTCATTTTTTTCTTTCATCTTCCTTGTTCATTGTTCAGCTGTAGTGTACATATGAGGAGATTTAAAATATGTTTTGGGTAAGGTGCACTATAATCCTCCACATCTTTGCTTTCTACCACTTTAAAGATGTCTGATGCAGCAGATTTACCGTGTCATTCATCATTTGATTTCTTTCCATGGGTGTTGACTGTAGAGCCAAGTAAAATAAAGTCCTTAATGATTTTAATCTTTTCTCTATTGACTATTGTTTCTTGATTTGGTTGTGATTCTTTTTATTTTCTTTATGTCAAAGTGTAATTCATAATGAAAACTGCAGTCTATGATTTACATCAGGAAATACATCAAGTCCTCTTTGCTTTCAGCAAGCAAGATGGTGCGTGCTGTGTAGCCTCAGTTGTTATGAGTTTTCCTCTAATGATAGTGCTGTATTCGTCTGCAGATAGTCTGCCTTCTCAGAGTATTTTCTCCTCATACAGATGCAATCAGAATGGCCAAAGAACATGCACCTTTTCTGATATTAAGCCATGCAATGTTGCCTTGTTCTGTTTGAAGGACTGCCTCTGTCTATGTTCTGGTTGCTAATGAGTGCAATTAAGCATTCTTCAATTTGTTATGATCCATACAGTTGAATGCTTTTGCATATTCAGTACACCACAAGTACACATGCTTCCGGTATTTTCTATTTTCAACTAAGTTCCAGACACCAGCAATGACACCCCTATTCCATGTTCTCTTTAAATTAGGCTTGAGTTTTTAGTGGGTCCCTATAATCCACTGGGTGCAACCCTTTTTGAATTATCTTCAGTAAACTTTTACTTGAATAGGTTCTTAATGTTTTCACATTTCAATAAATTTCAATAATTTTCACATTCTGCTACATTACATTTTCTTGGAATGGTCACAAATATAGATCTGTTCCCCTTGATAGGCTATATAGCTGTTTTTCAAAATCTTGGCAGAGTGTGAGCAAGGTAATGTATCCGAGAGGAATTACTGAAACCCAAATGAAGGCTGAGCATGATAGTGGGACAAGAGGAAACTAGGGCATTTATCAAGGTTTAAATAAAGGCATGTACATATGTAAATATATTTATATATGAGGACTAGGAAATAGATGTATGTGCATATATTTATAGGTTTAGTATTAAGGTAGCAGATAGACATTAGGCCTCCACTCAAGTACTCCCTCAATGCAAGAACATTTTGTTCAATTAAACTAGCATTCCATGATGCTCATCTTCCCGACATGATTGCTGAAGACAAAGCGGGTGCATAAGCAAATGGGGTGAAGAAAGCTGGTGGAGCTCAGCTATCCAAAGATATAACATCTAGTGTCTTAAAGGCTTGAAGGTAAGCAAGCAGCCAACTAGCTCACATGCAACAAAGCCCACAGGGAAGAAGCACACCAGCCTGTGTGATCACGAGGTGTCGAAGGAATCAGTTATTCAGGCATCAAAGAACGAAAAATCATATCATTGTGTGCTCATCGCCCTGAAACAATTGCTGAAGACAAATGGGTGCCTAAGCAAATGTAGAGAAGAAACCTGATGGTGCCCAGCTATCAAAAGATATAGCATCTGGGGTCTTAAAGGCCTGTAGGTAAATAAGCAGCCATATAGCTGAGAAGCAACAAAGCCCACATGGAAGAAGAACACCAGCCTGTGTGATCACGAAGTGTTGAAGGGATGTGGTATCAGGCATCAAAGAGCAAAAAATCATATCATTGTGAATGAGAGGAAGTGTGGAGTGGGGACCCAAAGCCTATCTGTAGGCAACTGGACATCCCCTTATGGAAGGGTTGCGGGGAGGAGATGAACCAGTCGGGATATAGTGTAGCAATGATAAAACATACAACTTTCCTCTAGTTCCTAAATGCTTCTCCCCCACCCACCCCACCCACTATCATGATCCCAATTCTACCTTACAAATCTGGCTAGACCAGGGGATGTACACTGGTGCAGATAGGAACTGGAAACACAGGGAATGCAGCACAGATGATCCCTTCAGGACCAATGCTGAGAGTGGTGATACCAGGAGGGTGGAGGGAAGGTGGGGTAGAAAGGGGGAACTGATTATAGGAATCTACATTTAACCTCCTCCTTGGAGGACAGACAACAGAAAAGTGCGTCAAGAGAGACGTCATACTGTGTAAGATATGACAAAATCATAATTTATAAATTATCAAGGGTTCATGAGGGAAGGGGGAGGGAGAAAAATGAGCTCATTCCAGGGGCTTAAGTGGAGAGCAAATATTGTGAGAATTGAGATAGTTTATTGTGCCAACCTGGCCAATAAACACATGTGGGGTTAGTGGAAAGGTGGAGGGATAAATAGCTCAGTGAACCTCGCCTTTCTAGTTCTCAGGTCTCTTGCTTTGTGATGGTCGATCCAAGGTGCAGCTCCCTTAGCCAGTTCCCTGCTTCAGCTGGCAAGGCTCACTTCCTGCAAGACAATTCTGAGGAGAAGCTGCATGAACCTACTCCGATGCAGACCTGGGTGCTGGAGCAGCTGTGTGGAGACCCCTGCCAGCACTGAGATGCTTACACATTCACTGACTCAGCTTTTCTCCTGAAGTCGGCGTCATTGAGTCTGTTTTGTGAGATGGAGGAGGACTTTGTGGATTGGTGTCGGACATATGGGTTAATGGATTAAGTTTGGGCTTGTGGGCTTGGGCAGCACTGGGTTGGGATGTTTTCTTGATGTGCACTTAACCTTTATATAAAACTCTCTCTTATACATGAGTTTCTGTAGATTCGTTTCTCTAAAGTACCCAGACTAATACAAGAATGATAAGGGCAATGAATGTACAAATGTGCTTTACACAATTAATGTATGTATGGATTTTGATAAGAGTTGTATGAGCCCCAATAATGATTAAATGATTAAAAACAAAACAAAACAAAGAAGAGCGAATACCTTCAGTGCTGCAAATGTGTGTTAAAACATAGATATTCCAACCAAGCCAGTAAAAGAAATGCATTCTTGATAAAACTGACAATATGAATGAAACTTAAAGTCCTTAGGTAGAGTGAAATAACTCAATAACAGAAGGACAAAAATTGGATGGTATCCCATATATAAAAAGACAAGAACTCACACACACACAGACACACACGTAAAGGCCAAACATTGTAAGTGGTTACCAGAGATAGACAATAGGAATAAAAGGAAGATTATTACTTGCAAAGTACTGAATTTCAGCTTGCAGTGATGAAAAAGATTGCATTACTCAAGGGTAGCAAATTAGCATAATCATTTTCAATAAATTGCATACCTGTAAAGAGTTGCAATGGCAAAAGTTGTGGGACAGATACATATACTCACATGAAAACAACAATAAAAAACCTACCAGCTTTTGAGGTGATTTATTTATAACCAAACACCTCATGGAATTTGGTTCTGAGGTTTGAAAATTTGGATTATGGGCTTATGTGACATTCCAGTTGAGTGGACTAGTATATTAAGTGCTTCTGTTCTATAGCATAGTTTGTTGTGGAATATCTTGAGACTTAAAATCCTGCAAGTTGTCATTCAAGGTCCAACAATTATCATGTAGTCCCTTAGAACAAGAGAGGGGAGTGAGGCATTGGAAGAGGAAATGTAATATGTGCCTAATTGCTTCCGTGAATGTAATATGTGCCTAATTGCTACAGCTCTTTTTTGCCACAATACCATAACTGGATAGTATATGGCTATAAGTAGAACACATTTTGATGAAAGAGTGCATTGAAAAATAGTGACTAAATGGGGGAAAGGGAATATTTAATCCTTAAATTTAAAATATCCCCTGAAGTCTTCTTAAAATCAAGTAAGTTTAGCTTAGTATTTTTCTATGTGGGTTGAAATTGACAACAGAGCATATAAGAAACTGAGGGGCAGTGACATGATGTTCGTGGGATCTGAACAACTCAGAACAGGAGGGTGAGCACGGCTACAGAGCTTCAAAAATGCCACCAGTGTCACTGGATTATACATGTGGAAGTCGCTGAGTTGGTGTGTTTTACTGCACAGTCTCAACAATAACACAAAGAAAATAGACCAGTAAAAGAGCGAAGTTCAAGGGATATCCATGGGATTTTTCCTTCAACTAAATTTCTACACCCATTTCAGAGGGAAATTCTCTCAAGGGAATAATTAGAGATGTTGCAAAGACCCACACAGTAGGATAGTCATGATTGCTAGGTTTATTTTCACCCAAAATAACCAAAAGCTAGTCCTAAACAGGATGCATGCCCAACCAATTATTGCATATCCACATAACTAAAACTTGTGTAACGATGAAAAACCATGGTTTCAAAGGATTGAATCACATTTGAAAATACTTAATATGTTAAGTTAAAACATTAGGTATATCATTTAAATTATTTTCTATGTACACAGACACACACACACACATAAGGAGTCTTGGTGGTGATGGTGTGATTAGACGGTGGGTTGCTTACCACCAGGCCAGCCATTTGGAACCACCCATAGCTCTTCCAGAGCAAGACACGGCTTTCTCTTCTCCTGTACGTTTCCGCTCCCGGAAACCCACCAGGGCAGTCCTTACCCTGTTCTATCGGGACGCTATGAGTCTGTATTGACTCGAGGGCAGTATATTTTTTTATACACACACATTCACATCAAAACATGCTTATAAAAATACACAGGACACAGAAAAATACTCAATATTTGTAATGATTTTGTGCAATTAATGGTATCATCAATTATTTTTCCCCTTCATGTTCTTTAAAGTTTCCAAAGGTTTTAGACTGTATCTACCTACTTTCATGAAACGGTGGCCGTGTTCGCGGCTTTCAGCTCGACTCCAACTCAGGCCACCTTGTGGGCACGGAGTAAGATATTGCCAATCGGCACTATCCTCACAATTGCTAACATGTTGTTGGCGTCAATGTTGGGCCCAATCCTTTTCACTGAAGAGCTCCCAAACATTTGTTGTCCCCTACTTCCCTAAATACGATGCCTTCTTGGGTGAGTAATGTTTCCTGGTCACGTGCACCAGGAAGCAATAATCTATTGTATGAGGAGAAATTAAGTACAATTTAGGTAGTCTCCAGATGGGTTCGGTTTTATTCCTACATGTTCGTCATATTTGCACATAAACTAAAACAATTAGGTACAATTCCTATTTAATAATAGCTAGTCAAATGTTAGGCTTTCTGGGTGCTGTGGGCTATTGTTGAGGTAAAAACGACAGGTTCAGTGGTACGAACCCATCAGCAGGTCTGCAAGAGAAAGATGATACTCTCTGCTCTCATGAAGGTTCATCATCTCAGAAACCCTATCTGACACCACTATGACTTGTAATCTAGTTGATAACAGTATGTTTGGTTTATTTTCAGTCGAATATCGAGGAACCATGGATGGAGGTGTGGTGGGTTAAGCATTGGGCTGCTAACCTCATAGCCAGCACTTCTAACCCACCAGCCACAGCACAGGAGAAAGATGAGGTGGTTGGTTGCCATAAAGGTCTCAGAAACCCTGAAGTGACAGTTCTTATGTGGATTTGTTTCATTTTAGAATACTCCAATGTTTGTCCTTGCATATATTGTGCAATATAAATATTAAAGCAACATTTCCAGATATGCTAAAATATCTGGAAAGCATGTCTATAAGAATGGTAGTATTTTTTTGCATGTCACAATATAGTACCCATGTATAAATGTTTATTCACCTGAAAATTTTAATATAATAGACTTTTGTGTTTTGCTTAACATCTACAAATTGTATATAAATTGGACATTTGTAAATTGGCATTGCCTATAAATAAAAACTGAATGTTTTAAATGGAAGATATTTCTAAAATGCTTACAATTATCTAGTAAATATCAATCGACGCATATTTATTAATTATTAACTCCATACAGAAGTCTTCTAGATATTGGGGTTACGTTGGGCTACTGACAACTTTCTGCCCTCTAGATCTTCATCACAGTAGCACATTATATAAACATATCTCATCCAAGCTCTGCTTACCAATAAGGGTAGGTTCCAGGTCTCAAAGTAACTAGCACTGAAAGGGGAATGGGGAGCTGGCGTTTCTATTTTGACTCAACTCACTCAGTTCTCTACCTATGTGAACATTGGTTATCACCCAATGATAAGTCGCAATTTATAGTAGGGCGAGCAGGTACTTGACAGTGTAATAGAAAATATGTATGTTTTAAGTCAAAACTTTCATGCTCCCTCCTAAAACTCAAAGGTTATGTTGTCTTTTTTCAGTGATTTTCATTTCAAGTGTCTGCATCTTTCTAGATGATTCACAGCTTTCCTGCTGTATGGGTTGTGCAAACTCATTAGTAGTCTCAGACACACAGAGACATGCTTGTAAACAGTCAAAGCGGCAAAACATACCAGCTCTATAAAGCCTGTGCTATTTAAATAAATCCAGTTATATCCACATCCTTTCATTCTCCTTAGATTGTGAATTTCTGGAGGACAGGGCCCCTACAGGCTTCTGTGGAATGCGTACAGACACTAACTTAAACACGTTAATTCTTAATGAAGGCCCTAGTGCCTCAAGATGATTAACACTAGGTTACTCAGTACAGGGTAGCAAATGTGCTCGCGTTGTCTGATTAACGACTTACCTGGGGTGGTGTATAAATATGTTCTTACAAACTTGCCCATACAAGCTTTTCAAGCCTTACTGACAATCACATTTCCAGACTATTTACACAAAATTTAGCCGATACTGCCCCCCACAAAAAAGAAGAATTAAGAAAGGAAAGCTGGTTTTAACTAAAAGCGTGGATCTTCTTTTATAGGAGTGTGCATTGCTGGAGGGGCATAAAATAATTATAATGTGTACTCTCTCCTTTAAGCCATCATAATTGTGCAAGGAGACACTCTCAGGGTTAGCATATTGATTTATGAAGAAATGGCTTATAGTAAACTTATACTTTTTGTTCTATTCTTTCTCTTCCAGGGAAGATAAGATTTTTGGCTATAATATCACATTCACTATATTGCTTAATTAGGAAGTTGTCAGCTGCTGTTGAGTGGCTGCCCTCTACCATGACAACCTCATAATAGGATCAGATAATTGTGATCCACGGGGTTTTTCTTGGCTGCATTTCAGAAAAATTGCCAGACATTTCTTCCTAGTCTGTCTTAGTTTGAAACTCTGCTAACACTTGTCAGCGAAACAGCAGCACACAAGCCTCCTTTGATAGATGGGAGATGGCTGCCCTTGGGGTTGATGCGTTGGCCAAGAACCAAACCTATGTGTCTGCATGGAAATCTGGGATTCTATTCCCGAGCCACCCAAACCCAAACCAACCCCATTGCCATCAAGTTGATTCTGACCCGTGGTGACCCTATATGAGAAAGTAGAACTTCCCCAGAGGGTCTTTGGGTCTGAAAGTCTTATTGGAAGGAGACTGCCACATCCGCTTCTGTCGCACCAGTACGGCTCATTGAACCAACTCTGCTGCTCAATTAAGATACATCTTCGGATCAAGGGAAGGTACCAAAAATTCCCTAAGACCCAGAGGTAAATCTGACTTCTTAAAACTAGTCCTTAAAAATTTTTAACCAAGTCCACACGGAAGAAGCACATTGGCTTGTGTGACCCAAGGATGACAATGACAGAAGTCAAATGTGGTGAGGAGAAAAGCATCAGAGCAAACATTCTGAACACCCCTCGTGGAGGCTGTGGGGGCGGTGGGCCCCACACCTGCAGAATGTCTAGTCAGGCTGAGCCGCCGGCAGATCTGCTCTAGCCCCACGCAAGAGTCCCGAACAGCCTTGCTGTCAGCAGAGACCATTGTCATGTTGATTCTGCTGGATCCACCTTGATACTTGGCCAGCTGACCACCCTATAGATGGGACCTGAATGTGTTCTGGGTGCAAGTATCTCTTACTGGGTCCATGACAGAGATTTTTTGTCCGGCTTTTTGAATGCTGTTAGGGGTCTGTCCCTTCTTATGTATCAGTTGTATCATTGTCTGTATACTATTATGCTTTCATCCTTACCATCTTAGCACAATTTTGTTGTTTATTGTGTTCTGTTGGGTCTCTCAGCTGTGACACATGGGAGGAGTGGATGAATAATGAGAATAACTGAAACCAGGGGTTACAGGGAATACAGGGGTGGGGTGGCTGAAGGGGAAGATAAGGGGATCTCAGGAGTAAATGCTGAAGATGGAAGGGGAGGGAGCACTAGAATGGACTGTGATTGCATAATGCATCTTAAAAGCTATTTAACCATGGGAGGGGAATGCGCTAAAAAAAATTGATGTGGGGGTGATTGTACAATTCTCCTTGATAAGATTGAATGATTGAACTATTGAACTATATGGTATGTAAATTACTTGCCAATAAAACTGTTGAAAAAATTTTATCATCAATATATTCTGAGTAACTTTTATAAACTTATTCCTGCTTATTCTTAATATGGTAGTTCAGTATTTTTGTCTGGAACTAATGATCACAATACAAAACAAAATGAAATATGAAAACCTTGCTTTGCTATTACTTGCCATCAAGACATACTGACTGTAATGGATTGAATCATGTTCTCCCAAAACCGAAAATATGTATTGTAATTTTAACCTTTATAGTTGTGGTTAAGGAGACCTATGGTGCTGTTGAGAAGCTATTGTGCTGCAAACCTCAGGGTCAGCAGTTCAAACCCACCAGGTGACACTAGAGAAGAATGAGGCTCTCTGCTCCTGTAAATAATTACAGCCACAGCAACCTAGGAAGTAGTTCTACTCTGCCTTATGGGGTCACCATGAGTTGAAATTGCTGGCAGAGGGATTAGGGGTGTCTTTCTTTTTTGTTTTCTACCATGTGGTTATAGTCTCATTGGGGATGGCCTTTCTTGGCTGTTAGGGGTCATTGAGTCAGTTCTGGTTCATCATGATCCAAGCACAACAGAATGAAACACTGCATCATCCTGCCCAGGCCGACCCGTTGTTGCAGCCACTGTGGCAATCCATCTCCTTGAGGGTCTTCCTCTTTTTAGCTTCCCCTCTAGTTTGCCAAGCATAATATCCTTCTCCAGCAACTGGTCTCTCCCAACAATATGTTCAAAGTGTGTAAGAAAAGTCTTGCCATCCTTGCCTCTTAGGAGTATTCTGGCTTTACTTTTCTCAAGATGGACTGATTTATCCTTTTACTACCCCAGGAGATTTTCCATTTTCTTCTCTAGTACCGCAATTCAAATGCATCAATTCTTCTTGGGTCTGTCTTATTAAATGTACAACTTCTCGTGCATATGAGGCAACAGAGAATACCATGTCTCGAGTCAGGTGCACCTTAGTCCTCAAAGTAACATCCTTGATTTTGCACACTCTAAGAGGTCTTGTGCAGAAGATCTACTGAACACCATGCTTCTTTTCATCTCTGGACTGCTGCTTCCATGAGCACTGATTGTGGACCTAAAGAAAACAAAATCCTTGACAACATCGAACTTTCCTCCATTTTTCATGACGTTACCTGTTGGTCCCGTTATGAGGATTTTGATCTTCTTTACATTGAATCACAATCATAACGAAGGCTCAAATCCTTGATGTTCATCAGGAAGCACTTCAAGTCCTTCTCGTTTTTAGCAAGTAAGGCTGCGTCATCTGTATATTGAAGGTCGCTAATAATCCTTCCTCCGATTTCTGATGCCACCTTCTTCTTGACATAAGCCTTCCCTGATGATTGGCTCAGCATACGGATGGAATTAGTATGGTGAAAAGATGTAACCTTGAAACACAGTATTCCATTGTGTACACACCAAAGTTGATCAGTCTAGTCTCCCTTCAACAGGCATGGAGGTGCTTTCCGTATGGTTGCCACCAGGAGTGGTTCTGTGATGAATGGTTTTCATTGTTGTTGTTGGATGCTGTGGAGTCCGTACTGACTCCCAGCGACCCTATGGACAACCGAGCACACCGCTGCTTGGTCCTGCGCCATCCTGACCATTGTTCTCATGTCTGAGCCCTTGGTGCAGTCACCGTGTCACACCATCTCATGGAGAGCCGTCTTCTTTTTACCGCCCTTCTACTTTACCAAGCAAGCCTCCAGGGGCTGGCCTTTTCTGATAAAGTGAGACAGTTTCACCAGCCTTGCCTCCAAAGAGCACTCTGAGTGCACTTCTTCAACGACAAACGTGTTTATTCTTTTGGAAAGCCATGGTAGTTTGACTACCTTCTGCCAGGACCACAATTCAAATGCACTGGTTCTTTTTTGGTTCATCCTTATGCCATGTCCAACTTTCACAGGCCCACGAGGCAGTGGAAAATACCATGCCAGGGATCAAGTGCATCTTAATTCTCCAAGTAACGTCCTTGCCTTTTTAACACTTTAAAGAGGTCTTGTGTAGCAGATTTACCCAGTGCAACACGTCATTTGATCTTTTGACTGCTGATTCCATGAGTGTTGGTTGTGAGTCCAGATAAGACAAAATCCTGGAAAACTCCCACCAATTGTTCCTTTATTATGTTACCTATTGGTCCAGTTGTAAGGGTTTTGGTTTTCTTGATGGCGTTTTAATCCGCACTGAAGGCTACCATACCTGATCTTTATCAGTAAGTGCTTCAAGTTCTCCCCACTTTCTGCAAACAAGGGTGCTTCATCTGCAGGAGGCAGGAGGGGACACTCACCAAGCCAGTCAGATCAGCTGAATCAACCCTGGTGATCAATGAGGTGACAGATGGCACAGCCCCTTCCTTAAAATTTGGAGGATATCCATAAGTATCCACAGAAAACATGCAACGTGTTATACAAGTACATTTATAATTAAGCTACAAGATATGGATAAGGCGCTACAAGGACTTAAAGAAGGGAAACATATAGACCCAAGCCAAACCCGTTACCATAGAGCCGATTCCAACTCACACCGGCACTAAAGGGCAGAGCAGACCTGTGCCACCGGGCTCTCTCAAGGCTGCAACCTTGACAAAACCAGATGGTCTGACCTTTCTCATGCAGAGTGGCTGGGGGTTCAAACCTTCATCTTTGGGGCTCAAGCCTTGACCAAGTCCTTAACCATGTGTCAATCCGTTTTAAAAGAGGAAGGGATTTTATAAATCCCATGAAGTCATAGAATGCTTTATTTTAAAAATGCAATTGAGATTCACATTAAGGATTTACAAGCTTTGACAAGCGGAAGATTCAGAACATAATAGAGCAGGGCATTATAGGTGTCAGCACTGAAAATCAAGGGACACATTGGTTACAGCATAAGTGAAAGAAGAGTAGGTAGAAAGTTGTTTGGAGGAGAGATTGCCATTAATCCCAGAAGCAAGACCTCAGCCAGAGAGAGAGAAAGAGAGACAGACAGAAATGCCCTTGCCACTTTAAAACCATACCCAAGTCCATCGGCCTAGAGTTAACGTGGACTCTAAGCGACCCGATGGGATAGAGTAGAACTAACCTGTAGAGCGTCCAACGCTATGTATTGGTACCAAAGCAGACTCTGCCATAGCTTCCTCCCAAGAAGCGGCCGATGGGTCCAAACCAACCAACCCTTTTGGCCAGCAGTGGAGTCCTTGTCCACTGGACCACCAGGGCTCGTTCTCACCACAGCAGTACTTCATTAAAAAAAAAACCCCATTTTCGAAGAAAGAACTTCTAAAAGGAATAGTAGGATAATACTGGATTAGACGCGAATGTAGAGTTAATTAAGTAAAATAACCCCAAACCCAGGCATTGAGTTGATTCTGACTCGTTGTGATCCTATATAGGTAAATATTTACAGAAAACCCCATCTGTTCTCCCCGAGAACACAGAGAAACTGGTGGGTTTGAACTCATGATTGTGTAGCTAGTAGTACAATGCTCTCTCAGCTGCACCAGCAGAGTTCCTAAAGAAGTAAAATTAATGGGGTGGTGGTGGTGGTGGTGGAATAGAATGTTAAAAATACATGTATGGTCAAGCCTTTAAGACCCCAGATGCTATATCTTTTGATAGCTGGGCACCATTAGCTTTCTTCACAAGGAAGAGAAGAGCCAATCAGGGTGCAGTATAACACTGATGAATCACACAGCCTTCCTCTAGCTCTTTAGTGCTTCCTCCCCCCACCCCCCACTACCATGACCCCAATTCTATCTTACCAATCTGGCTAGACCAGAACATGTATACTGGTACAGACAAGAGCTCAAAACACAGGGAATCTAGAGCAGATAAACCCCTCAGGACCAATAAGGGAAACAGTGATCCTAGGAGGGCAAGGGAGGGGTGGGGTGGGGAGGAAGGGGGAACTGATCACAATGATGGCCCCAACCCCAGGGAGATGGACAACAGAAAAGTGGGTGAAATGAGACAGCAGTCGGTGTAACACATGAAAAAAAGAGAAGAATTTATAAATTATCAAAGGGACATAGGCGAAGGTGAGAAGGGTGGGGGAGCAAGGGGAGGGGGGAGGAGGAGCTGATGCCAGGGGCTCAAGTAGAAAGAAAATGTTTTGAAAAAGATGATGACAACATATGTAAAGATGTATTTGACAAAATGGATATATGTATGGATTGTGACACAAGCTGTAAGAGCCCCCAATAAAATAAAATTTAAATTTAATAAAGATTTACATAAAACAAAATTGTTGTTGAAAAAATACATGCATGGTAAATCTGTAGAGATGATAACTAGATTCATAGTATTTTAGGATTATGGCAAGGGAGGTTGAGGAGAAATGGAGAGCTAATAATAATGAATCCAAAATGAATAAAATATACCTGGGACTATAAAGCAAATGATCTGGAGTATGTTTAAATAATAGAGAACGCAGGAAGGGGCACACAGTCTTTGCCCTGTGTCAATATTTGGTTCAACATACGCTCAAATGTTTGCATTAAAAAAAACTTTCCAGGAAAAAAGCCACACATATATCAGAAACTATAATAAACAGAACACAATGTGTGAACATTAATTATTAAAATCATGGCTTATTATATAAGGGTTCATGTATGGGAGAAATTTACAACATTTAGATAGATGGCATGTTCTCTTAAATCAAAAGTGCCACCAATTTTAAGAAGCATTAGTATTGTAAGTACAACTTGAAAAGGATAAAAGTGTAGTGCAATGCTTTTCTTAGAATTTTTATGTTTATCAAAAGGGCTCATGTAATTTTAAAGATTCTTTTGTATTATGTATCCATCTTCTAAAAAAGAGACTATAAACAAGATATACTAGTGGCAACCATGGTTCTTCACATGGTGTCCAGTGGTTCTGAATCTCCTTTCAATGAAAGCTCTTAATGATCTATGTTTTTCCCACTTAATACCTCAGGTAACCAATACCACAGCATCATCTAATTGTAGGTACTACTGCTTGGTAATAAAATACAGAATTTGAGTCTTTCCTACACTGACTGTGTTAGTCTGGGTACTTTAAAGAAACAAATGCACAGAAACTCATGTATAAGAGAGAGTTTTATATTAAAGGTTAAGTGAGCATCAAGAAAACAACCCAACCAAGTGCTGCCCAAGCCCGCAAGTCCAACATTAACCCATATGTCCGACACCAGTCCACAAAGCCCTCCTCCATCTCACAAAACACAAGCAATGATGCTGACTGCTAGAGGAAAGCTGACTCAGTGAACGTGTAAGCATCTCAGCGCTGGCAGGGGTCTCCACATGGGTGCTCCAGCACCCAGGGCTGCATCTGGGAAGGTCCATGTGGCTTCTCCACAGGGATGTCTTACAGGAAGTGAGCCTTGCCAGCTGAAGTAGGGAACTGGCTAAGGCCGCTGCACCCTGGTCTGACCATCATAAAGCAAGATACCCAAGAACTAGAAAGGCGAGGCTCACCAAGCTATTTGTCTCTCCTCCCTTCAATTAACCCCACATGTGTTTATCGGCCAGGTTGGCACAATAAACTAACTACCTCAATGACTAAAATAATCCAACATAGAAACAATAGATGGACTGGAAAAAATATTCAAACAATAAACTTTAAAAGCCACACTTAAAGCTTTAAAGGATAAATCCATGAAATAAGGAGTATTCTTTACCAGAAAAATATCTAGAAATGCGACATGAGAGAAATACTGCTTAAGTACATGGGGATGATTATCAGACTCACATGTTTGGCAGTTCAAATCTACCAGCAGCTTCAAGGGAGAGAGATTGGGCTTTCTACTCCCATAAACAGTTACAGTGTTGGAAACCCACTCGGGGTCACTATGAGTCAGCATTGACTCAATGGCGTTGGGTTTAGTGAGAGGGATCGACTCACAACTCATTCCAGGGAATCTGTGCTACTTCTTGTAGGCCAAAAACAATACCTAGTCATAGGGTTGTCGTGAGGATGAAGTCACTGACAGTAAGTGCTCTCTATATCTGTCGGGAATTTCTACCGCAAAATGCAGTCATGCGGAAATTTCCATGTTTGTTTAAGGTATAGTAATCGGAATTGGATTTGCCCTCGAACGGAGAAAAGCAAAACAAATAGAAAAAACTGATAAAGATAAAATCAGTTGTTGATAGGGGAAGGAGAAGGAGGGATTCTTCAAACTGTTGGTGGAAAAATGGATTTCAAAAATAATGACATTTCCACACAAACGTTGTGATGTCCCCTCATGTTACCACATAAGGAAAGATTTAGGAATGAAGGGTTTGTACATTATTGTGTTTATTGAACTGATGATTTCTTGGGTGTCACACATACATATATTAAAATTTATCAGATTGTACAATTTAAGTAAGTGTGTATTATTGGAAGTAAATTACACCTCATCAACCTCTGGAAAAGTAGTTATTTGGTTATTCAAGCATCAAAACCAAGCACAAGAAAAGGTGAGAATAAAATAGAGTAGAATTGTACAAACTTCAGATTTTTCCATGCCCATATAATTTTATTTTACTGTAAATCATTTATTCATTTGTCTATTCTTTATTATATAGGGGCAATCAATTGATGGACTTTTTCAAGTAGCATTGCTATTCAATTAAGAATAATTTATGAGGACTAAGATAAATAAAACAAAGGATACGGAAATAATGGAAACATACTAACAGGACAGAAAATATTGAACTTAAATACACAATGACTAAAAACTAGGAATTAGGGCTATAGGATAAAATACAAGTCAAATAAATATTGATGAAGTAACCAATCATGAGAGTGATTTGAAAAGTAATGTAAGTGCTAAGTGCTAATTTTCTCATATTTTTTTCTATCAAGTTTTCACATGATACCATTTACATTTAGAAAAGCAGTCTTCAAATGTTGGACTTTCTCTTAATATTTATAAATACCCTTTAATCACAAGGTAAATTTTTAACAAATCAATGAATTCTGTTGCTTTGTGTGCTAGGAACTCTGAGTCTCATTTTATTCATTTGATAGATGGGATACAATGTTCTCAATAGGTGAAGTAAGGTTGTTGTAAAAATTAAGTGTACATATGCAATATGTATACATATATGTTGAGTATGTAGAACGGTACATCCAAAAGCTTGTGGAGAAATGGAATTAAAAGAGAATGGAGTTGTGCCATCAACTTGTGGAAGCCACCTTGTACACACTAAATAACTAACTGCCTTTGAGGCAACACCAACTCCTGGTGCCCATAGAGGCAGCAGGTCTGCCCTCATTTTCACAACTGCCAGCATGTTTAAGTTGATCATTGTGGGTATTGTGCTAATCCATCTCACCTAGGGTCTCCTTCGCTCTTGCTAGCCCTCTGCTTCTCCAAACATGATATACTCCCCCACTGACTGATAACTCATGACCATCATCCAAAGGAAGTAGCTCAAAAAATGTTCCATTATGATCCACAAGGCATTCATTGCCTAACATTTGAAGTTTCATTATTTCTTCAAGGTAAATTTAATTCTCTCTTTCTTCTCTTCATTCTAAAAATAATTATTTTTCTTTGTATATATCCATCATAAGAAACTGCATTCAATGCTCACAGAAGCACCAGTTGAGAGAGCAAATGATGCATCACATTAGGCAAATCTGGTGCACAAGACCCCTTTAGAGTACTAGAAAGCAGAGAGGTTACAATGAGGAGTAAGATGCATCTGACCCACGCCATGGTATTTTCAATTGCCTCCTATGCATGTGAAAGTCAGACATTGAATAAGGAAAACTGAAGAACATGCAATGCATTTGAATTGTGGTGGTGGTAAAAACGATGGAAAGTATTGTTGACTGAAAAAAAGGCCAAACAAATCTATCTTGGAAGAAGTAGAGAGAGAGTGCTCCTCAGAGACAAGGATGGCGAGACTTCTTCTCAAATACTTTGGACATGCTATCAAGAGAGTCTAGTCCCTGGAGAACATCAGGGTTGGTTAAGTGGCAGGGCAACAAAAAAGAGGAAGACCTTTGACAAGATGATTTGACGCAGTGGCTGCCACAATGCACATGTTCCAATGCTCCAACCAGCACTGGAACAATTATGAAGATGGTGTAGGACCGTGCAGTGTTTGCTTGGTTGTGCATAGGGTTGCTATAGGCGTGAACCAATTGGATGGCATGGCACCTAACAACTAACTACGTAAGTAACAAGTAGACCAAACATTAATAGCGGGTGTTTATCCAAGGTTAGAGTAAATTTTTTAAAAATACTTTTGAACAGTCTTATGTAAGTATTTATTAAAATATGAGAAGCATTATTTTAAACACTAAATAAACAAGTAGGCAACCAGGAATCATGAGAGGTACGGTGGCTGCTTTAAAATAGTCCAGCATGCTCTGAAACTTGTCATGGGGTCCTAATCCAGTCTGAGTACCCAAAGATGCCATGCTTGCTTGGAAAAATGACGTCTCTCCTTGTATAAACAAAAGTGTGCTGGGTGAAGCAGAACCAGAAAAGTGTTTCTGAAAGACCCAGCCTACTGTTGAGTCCTTTCCAATTCATCGCAATCCTATAGGACAGAGTGGAGTGCCCTTGAGGTTTTCCAAGGCCGTGAATCTTTCCAAAAAATAAATAGCCACTTCTTGAGCTTGTGGGTTCAGAGAACTGCCTTTTGGGTTGGCACATGAGTTCTTCCTTGCTGTACCACCAGGGCTCATGGATGGAAGAACAACAATTTTCCCTTCTAGTGAGCTAATATCTGCTGTAGAAAAAAAAAATTAAATAACATCCCAGGAATCAGAATTCTAGAGCTTATGAACTTGGCCAAAGTCACAACTGGCTAAACCCAAACAAACCCACGACTATTGAGTGGAATCTGCCTCGTAGTGATACTGTGGGACAGAACAGAACTTTCTGTTTGGCTTTCAGAGGCTTTAACATTTCTGTAGGAGCTGAAAGCCTCATCTTTTCTCCCCACTAAGGGACAAAGAGATACCATTTGAGCAACTTAAGTCTAGAAAAATTCTATATAATTTGGCCATATGAGCTAAAATAAGATATTACTTACTAAAAGCACCTCCAAAAAAGTCCAAAAACAAAATGAAAGAAAAAAACAAAAATCAGTTCCTATTGAGGTTATTTTAGTTCATAGTTAGCTATATGTTTCAAATCATGGAACTAGGTAACTCAAAAGATGATTCTGGGTGGATTCGAACCACCAACCTTTTGGTTAACAGCTGAGCCAGTAATTGTTTACATCACCCAAGGACTGCTAAAACCCTGCTACTATTCAAAAAATACAAAAAACACCTGCAGGAGTTTTCAGATATATTTTTGTTTTCTATAAACTTACAGTTTATTACTGTATAAAATATAAACATCTTTTCACAATGTGTAAAGCTATTTTAGAAATTGATTGAAGGTTATTTAATATATGATTGTGGTAGTTACATAATCTAGTGTCAATTTGGGATTTGAGAGGATTAAGAGTGAAGGGGTAGAGGCTCGTCTGTCAATCAGATCATAGTCAATGAGGCCTCTGTGTGGGCATGGCCTTCTCCTGAGAATTCTGGGAACTCCTGTTTTTTCCTCCTTGGAGGTAGAAGACACACTCTCTCACTACTCACTCTGTTGGAGACTCTCTACTGACAACAATCGCTTCCTGACAGACACTCTACTGATAAGACACATGGTGCTACACCCTGGGAACTGGAGAAGCCACATGGACCTACCCAGATGTAACCAGACCTCTGGAGCTGGAGAAACCACGTAGAGACCCTTGCCAGTGCTAAGATGCTTACAATGCCACTGGATCCAGAAGACTTCCAACCCACTGGCCCATGATCCTACATTTGGCATCATTGTACATAGTTCGTGAGTCTGAAGAGGACTTTTTAGATTGGTAACTATTATCCATTTGTTCACTGCCTTTTCTTCCACATGCTTTCACCTGCCAATCTTTATGCTCCTTCAGTCATACCAAACTTCCAATTTCCCAGAGCATTTCTGTCTTCTGCCTTAAGTAGCATCATTCTCTCTAGCTGAATGATCTTCTCGGAAAGACACACTTCTATCGAGTCAAAAGACTACTAATCTGTAGTGTACGCACTTGAAGGAACAATATGTACCCAGGTTGGAGCTCATCTCCTTGCAAGCATCTGTGCCGTGCCCCAATAAACCTGCTGGACAAAGTCATGGTGTTCTTTGAAAACATTTGTCATTTTTTAACCCTCAAAAGAGACCTCTGAAAGGCAGTTACCTTAAAGTGGGAGCATTTCACAAGTTGGTGAAGCAGCGTTGAACCTGGGCCGTGAAGTGGTTCCATCATTGCCTAAGAAGCACATTTGGGTAAAACTGACCAATAACTGGACTGGGAAACCTTATAGGTGGAAGCTCTGGAATGGGAGACTCAGAAGAAGCCTCCTGAGCCTTGTCCCGAGCCTAGTGCAGGAGATTAGATGATTGTCTGGACTGTGGCGAGTGACCCTCAAAGTGAGGTGGTTGGCCGCCATCTTTGAGTGAGGCATCAGGTTTTTCAACTCTGACAGTCAACAGAGCTGATTGCAATGCACACAGCCTGCTCTTGTTTCTTAAGACGGAGATTCAGTTTCTAGCAGCGTGTCAACCATTATTTTTTCCTGTTCCAACTGCTTTTGTGGTTCACCCATATTTTGCAAATTTGGGACCATTCTGTTTTCACTTCCTCAGCCATGAATGAACCAGGGAGAATCATCTTAAAGCGCTACACTGAATGTCGCTGGCAGAGAAAGGACGTTTCAGAAGAGTTAAAATCACACTGTGAAATAGTTTCCAAACATTTTCAACAGTGGAGCTCTTTTCTCTCCCATGACATATTACCTAGAACTCCATTATGTAATATAAATTAAAGTAGTATTTTATGAGTAAAACTTTAATTTACAATTTCACATCTGCAAGTGCAATCGATAAGCACAATGACACTGTTTGAGGGAACAGCTATTTTCAGTGTGTAACACACTTGAGTGTGTGTTTTTTAATTACCATTTTATTAGAAGTTTTAAATACATTTTTTTAAAATCCCTCAAATATTTGCAGACCCTGAAGCAATCCTGAAGCTAGCTTGAAATTTATTGCTTTAAATCAGAAGCACAAGGCTTAGGCTGGAATCAAGGGGCATTCAGGGAATTAAATGGTGTTGCTTGATTTAAACCGAGGTCTTTCCAATTCTAAACCCCCTGTTCTTTCCATTGCACCACTGCTCCCCAGGCATTGAGAACTCACCCCCAGGAGTTACACACAGCCCTGTCTCTAATTAACAAGCCAGAAAATTCTCTAGCCAACACAGGGAGCGAAGGTCCCAATAACTCCGTTTTTTGCAACCTACTCACTTTCCTGTGACGCCTGCCAGGCCTCAACCTTGAATGTTCCAGGAACATACTTTAGGTGAAGCCACAGTTAATCGGTCTTGGGCAGCTTAACAATGGTAGAAAGAAAAGGTATTTGACTTCATCTCAATACTTTCAGGAATGGCCAGTATCAAGTACGTTTGTGAGATTTCTTTGCCTCCATAGAAGCAGATAACTTCTAAATGAAGGGATTGTGCACAGGCTTAGGAGAAACCTGAGCTACAGCCAAACCACAGGAGGATAATAGGGACCTCAAGACAGCAACCGGAGCTATGTAAAGCTAATATGTGCAGACACTGCGGGCTTCATTCAGTCTAAAAAAGGCAGGGAGGTTGCACGGTATATTAAAGCCACTGAGTTTTACAGCTAACATCTGGCCTCAAGGACAGCTGTGGTCAGGTTTAGTGAAAGACTTCAGTGAAAAATGGAAAAGTCAAAATATTGAGGCTCTCACTTTGCATAAAAGCAATTTGTAAATCAGTCTATCTATAGTGGGACTTAATATTTACTGGTGTCCTCTTACTTGATGCAAGAGCAAACAGCTCACATAAAGTTAAACACAGCCCTTTGGACTAAAAGGAGTGCTTATTGATGGAGCCCTGACTTTTCTGTCTAAGAAATGTGTATTTTTATTGATTAAAAATTAAGGGTGCTTCTTTTCCCTTGAATTGTACACACCTTGAGATGGTTTGGTATTTAGTGATGAATAAATTGAGAAAGAGGAGGTTTGAAAGAATCACCGTCTAAACCAGACTTCCTGACCTTTTTTTGGCGGGCGGGAGGGGGGGGGGCTTTTAGCACACAGCAGTCCTAATCATAAGCATGGGGAAAAAAGTGAGCGAATTTTATATTCAATGCAGGGAAGTTCCATCCCAAAATTGGTTCAATCCATTTTGCAGTCTGTTTCTAATCTCTCAGAAAACGCAGTGTGGATTTAGTTTGACCCTGAAGGATGTAAGGAAAACAGGGCATGCCCTCCTGATCCCCCATTTGAAACTTGTTGAGTTAGTCCAAGCGCATTTGAAATGAATCAAGATGGTTAACATCAGCCTCCCTTTATTAGAAAAATGTTCTTGCTATTTACAAACACACACTTTGTTCCAGTAAGATGGTGAATTTTGTGAGGCTGTGAATTTGGACTCCTGTGAAACAGAAGTATAAGGTGCATCCGCAGCCTTTCTAGAACCCATCAGTACACACAGACAACCAATAACATTAGCAACTTACTTTGCAAGTGTGTTCCTAGTCCTGGGTGGTAGCTGATTCAGCCTCAGGGAAAGGGCTAGAGACATGGTCTTGACTTTTCCAATTTACATTCAAATAGTCCAGAAGTGCTTGGAGCCCCTGAGAGAGAACTGTGTCTAATCAGCACTTTACAAACCATCTGAACATAGAAGAGGCAGTTGGACAGTGAACTTGCCTTTCAGCTTCCCCAGTTGTTCACTGATATCGAGGGGAGAAAGCAGATCCAGATGAAATCATTCTTTTAAGGGGGCGGTAGTAGAATATAGGACCATAAGAAGGTGCTAAGGAAAGAACGTGGACCTTCTTCTCCACGCACACTCTGCATCACCGTTCTCTTTCTTCAGCGGTGATGCATGCACAGTGTGTGTTCAGATTGATCACTGTGATGTTACTTACAGATTACCTAATGGCTAAGATATAAAGAGGTGGGTTTGTGGATCATGGAAACACATTATTAGTATTTGCTAATGGCTAGGCAAATTTGAAGCCTACACCGGGAAGGAGGCCCTTCACTAAAAGGAGTCTAGCTCCTCACTTAGCTTGCTCCCCACTCGAAATGTACCAACTTGATTTGAACACTAAGTTCCTACAGTGTGACTTTGGATATGATATTTAGTTCTTTTTTGACTTCCTCTAGTGCAAAATCAATAAAAATATTATTTTTTCTTTAAAGCATAAATTACCTAATATATATTTATATTTCCTTGGTCCAATTAGTGCCCCCAATCAATCCTGACTTGGAGATACTATTGACCCTTTAATCTAAAAGGAAGTTCAGGTCTTTCATAACCAAGGTGATCTGCTAAGACGTGGAAAGGACATTTCCAAGTCAAGGCATTACATTTATAGCATATAAATAAATTAATAAATAAGTAAAGCCCATTTTTAAAAGGTTACTGTACCACTTCTTTATCAAGGGCTGTTGAAAGGGAGGAATTCTGTTTCTGGCTACATGTCAGGTTTGATAACCTGGTTAACACACTGAAAACAAAAAGAAAGCTGACTAAAATTTTAAAAGTCTTACAAAAACATCCAAGTTGATGTAATATAAGCTCCTTAAAGGCATGAATGTTGTATGTTGTATTTACACTGTTGCATTTCAAGCACAGAGAATAACTTTTGCATATTGTAGGCATTCCATAAATACTTGTTGGTGGCTTATTTGGTGAAACTCACAAGAAAGTAATGAATGCAAAAGCAAAAATCTAAGTCAAGTTATGTCCGTAGAGAGGCAATGATGGCATTTAATTCCATATTTTCAGGATCTGATCACGTAAGCTGTTATGAGCCTGTTGGGACCGCTGTTGTTGTTAGGTGCCGAGTGGGTTCTGACTCATAGGGACTCAATGTACAACAGAAAGAAGCACCGCCTCTCGCAAGTCATTCTCAGAATTATTATGTGTGAGCCACTGTTGCAACCATTGTGACAGTCCAGCTTGAAAAGTGTCTTCCTGTTTGCTGCTGGCCCTCTACCAAGCATGATGTCTTTTGGGAAGAACTGGTCTTTCCCAACAACATTTTCAAAGCACGTGAGGGCAACTCTTGCTATCCTTGCTTCTAAGGAGCATTCTGGCTGTACTTCCAGTCAAATTTATCCGTTCTTTTGGCAGTTCATGATACTTTCAATATTCTGGGTTGTGACAGTGGTACACACACACAAAAAAAGCACATAATCTATCTAAGTAAAGGCACAAATAGGAGACCTATTACTAGAAATTGATGCTGCCATCCTTAGTGCAGGTATGAACTAGAATTAGAAAGAAGACTTTCAGGCTAGATCTTATTATGGTTTTATTGTCCCAATTTTATATCATCTGTATGGTCTAAAAATTTAAAAAGAGAATTTAATATAAGTAGTCCCAAGCTGGTTATTACCAATCAGTAAAATCCTCTTCTTCATAGGAATCTATATTTCTCCTAGTCCTTATAAGATATCCATAAGCACACAAAAATGCTGTATAGGAGAGTTAGAAGTTTGCATTTAAAAATTGCCTAAAATATGAGGAAATACAATATTTTGAGTACGAACTAATAGTAACAGCAGAGAATTAAACAGTATGCAATGGTTTTAGATATGGGTTTAAAACAACTATGTTTCAATGTTTAAATAAATATAAATTACAAGTTAGAAGAAATGGACAGAAACTAAAAGATGGCAAATAAAATAACAATTATTAATATTTGAAAGAAAAATCAAATAAAACTTCTAGAAATGAACCATATTGATGAAAACTTTAAAGTGACATGGGTATGTTTTAAAAACAGCTAGAGCTGAATAAAGAATTGGAAGTTAATCTGAAAAATTTATCGATTGTGGCAAGAAGAGATAAAGGGAAATAATTAAGGCTTAATCTGGACAAGCCAACAATTTATGTTTTGCAGTTTGTAACCAGTCTACACTTTATAATGTCCTTTTTTCAGTAGTGTCTTAATTTCTACACAATGGGCTAAATTAATGACACTATCAATAGAATCACCTTATGCCCCAGGAGGATGATTGACTATATTCTCTAACATTAAATGATAAGGATGTTGAAGAGCAACTAGTTCTCATGACATGGCCCTGCTTCATGCTTGCCCTTATGAGGGGATCACTGTAGATATAGATTTTATAGCAGAGTGGTGAAGAAACTAGATGGTGCTCAGCTGTAGAAGAAGAGCAACTGAGGTCTTCAAAGCTTGTCTTCAAACAAGCAGCATCTCAACTAAGCCCATCCAGGAGAAGCACACCATCCTGTGTGATCTAAGGACTATAAATAGTAAAATGCTAATCCAAAGGAAAAAATGTTATCAGAGTTTAAATTGCGAACAACTGATTTGTAGAAGGCTATCAATAGCAGCGGAAGCCCCAAACTCATTTGCAGTGTCCACCTGTGGATTACGCTCCTCTGAATTGCGTCTGACCACAGACCAGGGATGTGAACAGCCTTACTATCATGCAGAGTGCAGCTTTTAAACGTTTTTCCCTGTATTTTTCTGTTTTTCCGTATATGGAATTCAGGATGGGTAAAGCTAGAGAGACAGTGACTTCTTTGATAATTCACCTTGAAAAGTGTCACAAATGACAAGAAAACTTCTCAACATCTATAACAAAATCCAGAATATTAAAAAAAAATTATTGGTACTAAGAGAAACAAACAAAAACCTCTTTAGACTATATTCTGTATCTATATTCTTCTCTTTCAAGAGAATATTGGAAAATGTGAGAAGAAAAAAAATAACTAAAAGGTTTTGCAACCTATATATATATCTCTTAAAGGAAATTCTAAAAGAAATTCTCCTGATGAATGAAAGTAATTTCTAATGCAAGTTTTGGGTTTTTAGGGGAAACCAAGAGGAAATAAAAAAAATGTGTATTTAGGTAACATTTAATAATCACTAAATCAAAACAAAACAAATTACCTCATGAAGGAAAGAAAAAAAATTATACACCAGCAATAGCATATAAGTTGGCAAGATTAATGCAGTTAAAGTGTTTTAATCTTATATGGAAGGGATGAAAAATCCAGGATGCAGTAATGAACTGATGAAACACATAACTATCCTCTAGTCCTTTAATATTTTCTCCCCTTACTATTATGGTTTTTATTTGTTTTACCACTTTAATCACGTTAGATTTGTGTATATTCATTTGCATATTTAAGATCATTCGGTATATGAAAGTCAAGATAGATAATCCTTCAGAAACAGTAACAGGAGTAATGGTTCCCTGAGGGTACAGGAAGGAGGGGACGGCTAAGGGGGGAATAGGAAGCTGATAGCATTGATGACTGTATAATCCAACTCAATGGGATCAAACAGCAGAATTGTACATGACTAAATATATTGGATCATGTAAGATGTGGGGAAAAAAAACTATTAAAGGGAAAATAATAATAATAATGGTTCCTGGGTGGTAGGGTGAGAGAGGGAGGGGATAAAGGGGTGTTGATATCAAGGAGTGCAAGAAACTGATTGTGATAGCAGTTATACAATACTGCTTGCTGTGATTGAACTATATGAAACATATAACTTTCCTCTAGTTCTTAAATGTTTTGTCCCCCCCACTATCATGACCCCAATTCTACCTTACAAATCTGGCTAGACCAGAGGATGTACATTGGCACAGATAGCAACTGGAAACACAGGGAATCCAAAGGAAGCACAGGAAACAGGGGAAGCAAGTGGGTGAAGTGATGCTACATTAACGGGATTGCAATGAATGAGATGAAATAAAATGTGTATGAGTTGGTTATGAAATGAAACAAATGGTATATACATTGTTGAATGGAACAATAATATTCTATAAACTCTATATATGATGCAATTCTCAATAAAAAGTTTTAAAACATTAAGCGTGCCTGTTACAATTTCTAGGGGAAATATTCACATGTACATGTGTACATATAGTATACAATACCTAAAATCATAGGGGAATAGGGTTTTCTTTTTTTAAGTCATTTTATTGGGTGCTCATACAGCTCATATCACAATCCATACATCCATCCTTTGTGTCAAGCACATTTGTACATTTGTTGCCATCATCATTTTCAAAATACTTTCTTTCTACTTGAACCTTGGTATCGACCCCTCATTTTTCCCTCCCTCCCTCACCCTTGATAATTATTGTTTCATGTCTTACACTCACCAATGTATCCCTTCACCCACTTTTCTGTTTTCCATCCATCAGGGAGGGGGTTATATGTAGATCATTGTGATTGGTTCCCCCTTTCTCCCCCCCACCTTCCCCAAACCCTCCTGGTATTGCTTCTGTCATTATTGGCTCTGAGGGGTTTATCTGTCCTGGATTCCCTGTGTTTCCAGCTCTTATATGTACCCATGTACATAGTCTGGTCTAGCCAGATTTGTAAGGTAGAATTGGGATCATGATAGTGGGTGGGAAGAAGCATTAAAGAAATAGCGGAAAGTTGTATGTTCCATCGGTGCTACACCGCACGCTGACTGGCTCGTCTCTTCCTTGTGAATCTTTTGTAAGGGAGATGTTCAATTATCTACAGATGGAATTTGGGTCTCCACTCCACACTCCCCCTCGTTCACAGTGATATGATTTTTTGTTTTGGGGTCTTTGATGCCAGATACCTGATCCTATCGACACCTCATGATCACACAGGCTGGTGTGCTTCTAACATGTGGACTTTGTTGCTTCTCATCTGTTGCATGCCTTTAGTGTGGTGGTATCAGATCAGGCACAATTCCTTCACTGTGTCTCTG
>NW_022103904.1:9081467-9086415 GCF_000313985.2 Echinops telfairi
TGGACCTCACCCTAGGAATGTATGTATATAATAGCTTTACAGGAATAGATTTTTGAAAATAGTTCCAAAAGTGATCAAAAATTAAAAGTAAAAAAGAGACACCTAATATGTGGGGTAAATAGAAAACAATAACTAAGACAATAGCTATAAATTCAAATATAATACAACAGAAATAACAGCAAATGTAAATGAACTAAACAATCCTGTCATAATACTAATATAAAACTGTCAAAATAGATTTAAACAATATATCCAACTTTCTAAAATGCATCTGTTTACAAAAGGCAAATCTCATTCATAAGGACACAAATTAAAAAGAGGAGACTTTTACATCTATCAGGAATATTAATGACAAGAACAAAGTGCATCGTAAGTATGTTAATAATATACAAACCCAATTTCAATGCAAACAACTTTTCTAATGAAGGTTAATTTTGAATTGTAAATGACTGTAAATGATCTAATTCATTACTAAGAGATAATAATCTAAAATGTTTATACAAATAATAGCCCGGCTTGGGAAGCCAAAGATCTGATCTATAAACTTTCACTCAATTCACAATGTAAAGATCACTGAATGTGTTAGTCTGGGTAGACTAGAGAAACAAATTCATAGACACTCATATGTATATAAGAAAGAGGTTTATATGTAAGAGCAATTGAATATTGAGAAAAGGTCCCAGCCCAGTACAGATCAAGTCCAATATTAGCCCATACGTCTGATACCAATCTATAAAGTCCTCTTCAGACTCACAAAATGTATGCAATGATGCCGGATGCAGGAGGATCACAGACCAGTGGGTTGGAAGTCTTGTGGATCCAGTGGCTTTGTAAGCATCTCAGAAGTGGCAGGGGTCTCCATGTGGCTTCTTGGGCTCCAGACGTCTGGTTACATTGGGGTAGGTCCCTGTGGCTTCTCCAGCTCCCAGGATGCAGCACCATCTTGTCAGTTGAGCATCTCTCAGGGAGAGTAGAAAGAGAGTATGTCTTTTGCCTCCAAGGAGGAAATACAGGAGTTCCCAGAATTCTCAGAAGGCCATGCCCAGAGAGAGGCCTCATTGGCTATGACCCGATTGACAGACCAGACTCCATCCTTTCACTCTTGATCCTCTCAAGCCCAAAATTGACACCAGCTTATGTAACTACCACACTGAATAATCACTAAAATTAAAAAATAGTAAGTGTACATGCTATAATTTCTAGGGTGAACATACATACACACAGTAAGTTTACAATATCCAAATAGTAAGAAGATGGCAGTAGTTTAGCCACGAAGAATGGAGAATATCAGGGATAGTAATAATAATAGTCAGACTTAGGCCTTTTCAGCAAATAATCTTTATAGGAATAGAAGCTTCATTTTTCTCCTGCAGAGTTCCTGGTGGTTTCTAACCGCTGACCTTGCAATAAGTAGAATTTGTAACTATTCTGCCACCAGAGACACTATCTGCTTTTATAAAGAGTTCTAGGCTCAGAAATTCTATATATAGACACACTATGAGTCAGTATCAACCTGATACCAGTTGATTTGGTATCTTGAGGAAAGAAGAGTGGGGAAAAGCAATGACTCACAGAAATAATGGCCAAAGGATTCATGGACCATTCTTACATCAGTCTTCATGATCCTGAGACCAGAAGGGCTACCACTACCAACTTGTCTGCAAAGGATCACATCAGAAGGTGCTGGATAGAGTTGGGGGAAATGTGGGACAAAATTCATAACCAGGACGAGATTTACTACTCAGATAGAGACTGGTGTAATTTCCAGAGATTACAAATGTTAGATACGCTTCAGGTCTGGAAATGGACTTAGGCCTTAGGTTCAATCTTTAGCCAAACAATACACAAGCATATAAAAAAAACAATAATTCTAGGGAAGTATGCACAACTTATAATCAACCATTTGAGATCAAAAGGGCAGCATATATTTTAGAGCAATGTTCCTAAGTGTAGCTTAAGAAGGAAGGAGGAATGGAGACAGGGAACAGGCGGAAAGTGATGTTACTTTGTGGGAATTGCAATTAATGATATAAAACAAAATATATATGAAGTATTGCATGGAAAACTGATCTGCTCTGTGAATCTTCACTCAATGATGTTTTTTATTGCGTGTGTGGTCATTTGTTTTTATTTTTCTTGAGTAATTGCTTAGAATCACCAGGGTGGATGTGCATTTATAATAAACTGGCAAACAGCTTTCCTAGGTGATTTGTACAATTTTATATTCCCCAAAGCAATGTATGAAATGTCTCATCCTCTACACTTCTGTGAAACGTCATAATGCTGGCCATATCACTAGGGATTTAAAAGAAAATAAATCATTTTATTGGGGGCTCTTACAGCTCCTGTAACTATCTATACATCAATTATATCAAGCACATTTGTACATATGTTGCCATCACCATTTTCAAAATATTTTCTTTCTACTTGAAACCTGGTGTCAGCTCTATCCCCCTGTCCCACACTCCCATCCTCGGGAACCCTTGATAAATTATACATTTTTATTTACATATCTTACACTGTCCACATGTCCCTTCACCCATGCTTCTGTTGTTCAGCGCCCTTGGTTGTGGGGAGCAGTTATATGTTGATTATTGCAATCGGGTCCCCCTTTCTCACCCTTCTACCTCCACCCTCTACCTCCCTTCATGGTATCACTACTCCCATTATTGTTCCTGAGGGGTTTATTTGTCCTCGATTCCATGTGTGGAGGGCTCTTATCTATACCAGTGTACATGTTCTGGTCTAGCCGGATTTGTAAGGCAGACTGGGTCATGATAGTGAAGGGGAAGAAGCATTAAAGAACTAGAGGAAGGTTGTGCATTTTTTTGGGTGATATACTGCACCCTTGCTGGTTTCTTCTTTGTGACCCTTCTGTGAGGGGGTGTCCAACTGTCCACAGATGGGCATTGGGTCTCCAGTCTGACGCCCCTTGTTTGCATTGATATGATTGTTTTGGGTCCGTTGACACCTCATGATCACACTGGCTGCTTTGCTTCTTCTATGTGGGCTTTGTTGTTTCCCTGCTTGATGGCTGCTTGTTTACCTTCAAGCCTTTAAGAACCCAGACGCTATAGCTTGTAATAGCTGGGCACCATCAGCTTTCTTTACCACTTCTGTTTTGACTTCAGCGATCTTGTCCAAAAGGTGAAATTCAGCACCCATTTTGACTTCAGCGTTCTTGTCCAAAAGGTGAACATTACAAAATGCCAGGTTATTAGAAAAAAAGTGTTCCTGCATTAAGAGAAGACTTGAGTAGAATCCCAATATCCATCTGATACCTTGATACTAAACATACAGATATAATTTTAAGTGTTATTTGTGGGGATATCAGGAAGAAGAACAGAAAAGGTGTCTGCGATAATGCCATCATCTACTTATTGTCCTGAGCATTGGCTTCTCAGCTATTTGCTGTCTTATTTATAGTAGCTGCTATCAGATCTAACATTTATACTCAAAATTGAACAAATAGGAGTGGTCAGCTAAATTACTTTTTGAAATGGAAGCTGGCACTCAGATTAATAGATAAAACATTTCCAGAACACCATGGCCCTGGCTTGAGCTTCTTCCCACTAGCTGTCTCAGAGATGACTGTTGCGGTGAAGTGTCATAGGGTTGGTTCAGGCTCATAGCAAAATGAGGTGCAACCAAACCCAACACGCTGATTCTTCAGCATTCTTGTAAACTTTGATATGTTTGAGCCCAAGGTGTTGAGTCATCTTATTTAGGGTCAACCTCTTATGTGATGATTTTTAATTTGGCAAACACAATGTCATTCTCCAGGGAGTAGTCCCTTCTGATAACATGCCCACATCACATGAGACAAAATCACATCATCCTCACTTCTAAGGAGACTTCTGTCTCTACCTCTGTGCTAGAAGCAACACAGATTTGTTTGGTCTTTTGGAAAGGCACAGTGCTTTTAATATTATTTACCCACACCAAATTTCAACGACATTAATTTTTCTTCAGTTCTTCTTTATTCTCTTTCCAGCTGTTGCATGCCTATGAAGCGAAAGAAAATATTATGGATTGAGTCAGGCACACCTTTGTCTTCAAAAAGATGTTTTTGCTTTTTTAACACTTTAAAGAAGTCCTTTACATCAGATTTGTCCAATGAAATATGTTGTTTGATTTCCATGAGCATTGCTTATGGAACCAAGTAAAACAAAATCATTGGCAACTTCAATCATTTCTCTAGTTATCATGATGTTGATGTCTAGTTACAAAAACTTTTGTTCTCTTTATGAGGTATAAGCTATAGTGCATGTTGTTGAGTTTGATCTTTACTCATAAGTGCTTCCAACTCCTTCACTTGCACCTAGCAAGGTTGGGTCATCTGAATAGTGTAGGTGTTAATAAGTCTTTCTTCAATCCTGATGTCATAATCCTCTTCAGACAGAGCAGCTCCTTGGGTTATTTGTTCAGCATTCAGATTAATTAAATGTGGTGAAAGGATACAACCCTGACAAATACCTTTCCTGATTTTAAATTATACAGTAGCTCTTGTTCTGTTTGATTAACTACCTCTTTGTCTATGTCCAAGTTCCACATGAGCACAATGAAGTCTTCTGGGATTCCCATCTTCAAAATTTTCAATAATTTGTTGTGATCCACACAGTTGACTGTTATTGCATAGTTAATAAAATATAGGTAAACATTTTTCTGGTATTCTCTGTGCTTGGTCAATATCTAGCTTACATTAGCAGTGATAGCCCACATTCCATGTCCTCTTCCGAATCTGGGTTGAATTTTTGACTTTCCTAGCTGATGCACTACTGCAATAATTTTTAATATTCTCAGCACAATTTTACTTGCATATGACAGTAATCAATAATTTCCACATTCTATTAGACTACCTTTCTTGGAGTGGGCACATATATGGGAATCTCTTCCAATTAGTTGGCCAGGTAGTTGTCTTTCAAATTGATTAGCACTTCCAGTGTTT
>NW_022103904.1:9087556-9091082 GCF_000313985.2 Echinops telfairi
GCGTTGAACACATAGAACCATACGTATATCCTCTCTTTGTCTGGAAGCGTGTGCTCCCTGTCTGCAAAGCTGGCCCATGCTATAGCATTCAAAACTCGTTTACTCAGTCGTTGTTTTGTTACTCTTAAACTTTGAATGTACATTCTTCTGCCTGCCTGTATGTGATGTTTACCACGTAGCAAATGAAAATGCAAGGCTGGAAGATCAGATTCAGTAGTTTGGTCGTTCCTGTTACTCTTTGTAGGTCCCTTAAGGTCGTCAATCCTAACTATCCAAATACTTCAGACATTAAATATTTCCAGAGAGGCTGGGGAAGAAAGTCATTTCTCAAACACCCCAGTCTTTCTACTTTTGCTGCCAAGTCCAGACCAGACACCGGGACAGCAAATATGGGCTCTGTCAAATAATTTCACCTACAGTGTTAAAAGACCAAAATTTAAACAGCAAACCAAAAAAGTGCTCACTCAGCCAGATTCCCCCAGCAGCTCTGCTCCCGAGAAAAAGACACAGCAGGAAAATTACTCAGACACATGGCTTTTTTCCAGTCTGCACCCCTCCATACACATACACCTATTTGTTCTCTGCCTCTGCCCTTTTGATCTGTAAATCCCACCCCTGAACTCGGTTCAGTCCAGACTTCACACACCAGTCTTTTCAGTAAGGAAGAAACGGGTTCTGAGAAAGTAATTAACAATGAAGCATAGAAAGCAGGAGGGGCAGGTTGTTTCTCTGCATTTCCAGGACCCATTGTCATTGTGTAAGGGTAAGGGTAAGCACAAAGTTATAACAAAAGGTCATTTGTGGTATAAATGTAAGGGGAGACTTTGAGGAGGTCCTCTTACATTATGTTGGATAAGCATTGCCCTAATTTTCTTGCAGTGAACAGATTCCAGGACCTTTGTCTATGCTAAACAACTAGAAAGTGTTAGGCTTTCTTGTTTCTTTGACTCCAAAGCAGAACCACAATCCAAAGATTAAAAACTGATCTTCACTGCAGAAAAAAATATCATTCTGAGCTGCTGCCACTCCAAAAAGCACGTTGTCTGTCTCCGTGATGGTGGTGAAGTGAAATTGTTTACTACCGCTCTTCAGTCCATGTCTCTGTGCCTCCACCACATAAGTAGGTGGGGCCATGCAAGCAGGGTGTGTGAAACACCAGTAGAGGGGATTGCTCGGTTTTGCCATCCCTTTGTGTGTAAGACAGCCATCTCAGAAGCAGGAGGAGAAAATGCCGGGGCCATCAAGAGAGAACCTCAGCCAGCAGTGTATCGAGATCCTTTCTGAAAGCATTGGAGGCAGCAGAGACTGGGATGTGGAAACCATGAGACATGACAGGTACCAGGAAGAGTCAGTAAGGAGTGTCACTGGGAACATGAGACAGTGAGGCAGAGTGGCAGCTAGGCTTCCTGGCCCATTGAGGCAGAGGCCAAGGGACTGTGTTGCAGACACTGATGAGCAGAGAGACTTGACTGTTGGTTGAGGAGAGGCACTGATGTAGACTAAAGATGGCCTCTTTAATGTTTTAGGATTCTGATTTGTGGTGGTCTATTAACTTCCCTAATAAAACCTCATAATTGTGGGGCAAAAAAGCAAGCAGTCGCCCCCAACAATTTGGGATGGGAGAACACCCAGATGAAGCCCTAGGCCTCTTCTCCCCAGGCCAAGCAGTACTTGAACATCCTGTATCCGTAGCTGCATCTGAGGTTGGGAATTTATTCATTCAGCAGAAAACAGATTTGGGGACAGCTCCCTGAAGTCAAACCTGTCAACTAGTGCAGAAAGTCTCCGCCCAGTCATGCCTGAAACAATGTCCCCAAGGATGTTGCTTTCACTGAATCCCTCGTCAGTGGTGGCGGTTCATCTTTTTGTACGGAGGGTACCATATCTTCCAACCTTCCCGCAAGAGTGCTGCTTGATACTGAAGGTTCTGAAATTCCAATTGTTTTTACATTTGTCTTGTCTTTCTAATATTCTAATGAGGTGTTGTTGTTGCTGTTATTGTTAATAATAATATAATGGTATTATTCTATTAATATTATAATGATATTAATATTATTATTATTATTGGGGGATATGGTGGGTCAATGTTAGCATTCTGGCAGAATGAATGATAGAGTCCACATTCCATGGGGGAGACCTTGATTTGATTCCCAGTTACGACATATTAAGTACAGCCACCGCTGCTCTGCCATTGCAGGTGTGTGTGCCTTTGTGATGCCAAACAAGGTTCAACAGAGCCTCCAGAATGGCCCTTTGAAAAATCAATCATTGAAAATCCTATGGAGCACAACAGCCCAATGTCATTTTGCCTGTGAGCCAAGAACAAACTTGAAAACAGCTAACAATAAATTATTATGATGATTTACATTGAAGTATGCTGGGGAAAAGTGAATAGGCCTCTATTATGTACTTCTTTGTACATCGGCCATGGTGTCCTCTCAGGTTAGTGGAGGTACAAGGTAAGCGAGTGGAGTTTTCCCATTATTGCCTTGTTAAAGCAGAAGACAACTGAAAATAAAACGCCCTCTTGTCTCAGGTCTTTCCACATGATTTGCAACCTCTTGTGAGAGGATATGAACTGGAAAACTGATGGCCATTTAGACGCCAGTGGAGGGAGCTAGCTGTTCAGCCCTCTGAGTCTCTAGTGATGGTGAGAGAGTATTTGGGCTAATGGTTGTACCAGCTGGTGGTACCCTGGTCAGCATTGTAGATCGCAAGATATAAGAAGCCACAAGGTCACCAGTTAGATCTTGTCAAGAGTGGTACTGAGGAGACACAAACCCAGCTGTGTGCGACTTGAAAATTCATGCACTTAAACAGGATGCTGACCCTTCCCTCGCTCACTTTTGCTAAGGTCTTTGGCAAAGACTCAGGTTCCCTCTCCACTCGGTCCTGCTTTCTCCACGGATGAATTCCACAATCATGTGGACGGCTGCATCATCATGCCAAGTGAAACGTTCTCTGCCAAATACTACTTTTGAATGGTTGGAAGCTGCTGGGAAAATTCTACCAATCTGGGTATTAGTGTAATTACAATTTTTTGGTCTCATCATGTTTCTTGACAATTCCTTTGCTAATTATCTTTGTTTTTCCATTTACCTAAGCAATGCTTTAAAATCGTCTCAATTTTCTCAAGCCTGTATCTACGCTTCTCAAAAGCTGACTTCATGTCTTTCTCTCTCTCTCTCTCTCTGTCTCTCTGTCTCTCTCTCCTTAGGTTATTGGGTCTCTTTCATGAACTGTTCAGCTTGTAGACTCCACACTCCTTCTCAACATGCTCTCCCCTCTGCTACAGGCCAAGCTACACACTAAATGTATGATCTTTTCAATTATGTTCCCTCCAGATCTTACTCCATCAGCGATTGCTATAATTTTCTTGCATTTAACTTGTGCTGCTCTGTTGGCTTGTTTCTTTAGTTTACTGATTTGATCAAACCTTCCTAATCAAAACACAAACACACACACACACACACACACACACACACACACACACACACAATTTAAACGGATTGTGGGGACAGATGAG
>NW_022103904.1:9091182-9092448 GCF_000313985.2 Echinops telfairi
ATATATCAGAGGAGACAGGTGCCCATAATATTATTGAAAGAAACATTGATAAGTAAATAAAAAGACACTACTTAGAAAACTTGAGCCAAAGGTTCTCCAAGCCCTACCCCTAACTCTTCTGTGCCTCCCCCCCCCCACACACAAACACACACACACACACACACACACACACACACACACAATTTAAACGGTTCCCTGAATAGCTTCCTATGAGCGGCTTCTTTTTCTACTAAAACAGCAGCCTGGATTTTCTCTCCACATTGCCTTTTCTCACTTCCTGTTCTCATCCCAAATATTCACAATCAAGTTTCTACACTTATGATACCTTTGAAACTGCTCCAGCAAAAGTCAGCCATCACCCTATAGACAAGTGAAAAAAAAATTTTTTTTTGCTAAAACCCTCTGCCTAACGTAAGACATTTTACTATTCCACTTCTTGAAACTATGTTCATGCCAAGTTTCTTACAAGTATAACAACCTCATATCACACCTCTCCCTTATTACTCTCATCTACCACAATCTTCCCAAATCTGCACATTTCTCCTCTCTATCCTTTATGGAAGCCTCACTATTCCCAGGAATTCTTCCTTGGCTTGTGATGCTCTTCACTGCCCCCTGCCCCAGGGCAGCCTCATTTATTTCCTTGGCTCATCTCCCTCTTAGCGGACAGTCACCTCCCAACTATTTCCCACCTTGAATTTCACCAGCCGTCCAAAGAACATATCTACTTGTCCGTATAATGTGCACGTTATTGTGCTCTGAATGTCTCCTGTTGTTGTTGTAGATGTTGTGTGGTGCCGTGGAGTTGTCGACTCATACCAGTCCTATGTCAAGTAGATTGAAACCCCACTGGCCCTGCTCCAGTCTTACAAGGGCTCTGATGTTGGAGGCCATTGATGAAGCCATTGTGTCCATCAATCTTGTTGAAGGTCTTCCCTTTTTTCATGGCCCCTCTCCTTTACCAAGCATGATGTCCTTCTCCAGGGACTGGTTTCTCCTGGTAACATGTCCAGAGTACATGATACAAAATCTCACCATCCTGGCCTCTAAAAAGCATTCTAGCCATACTTCTGCTGAGACTTTTGTTTGTTCTTTTGCAAGTCCTGGTAATTTTAGTATTCCTTACCAGTACCATAATGTAAATGGATTCATTCTTCTTTGGTCTTCTTTATTCAATATCCAACTTTCATAGGCACATGAAGCAATTGAAAATATCCTAGCTTGAGTCAGGCGCACCTCACTCCTCAAAGTAACATTCTTCCCCTT
>NW_022103904.1:9095118-9118557 GCF_000313985.2 Echinops telfairi
GATGCAGTGAGTCCTTTGATCTCTTGACTGCTGCTTCCATTAGCATTGATTGTAGATCCAAGCAAGATGAAATCCTTGACAAACGTAATCTTTTCCCCGTTTTTCACAATGTGACCTATTGGTCCAGTTGTGAAGGTTGTTGTTTTTTTACTTTGAGTTGTAATCCATACTGAAGGCTGCCATCACTGATCTTCATGATCAAGTGCTTCAAGTCTCCCTAACTTTTAGCAAGCAAGGTCATGTTATATGTATATTGTAGGTCTTTAATTAACCTTCCCCTGCACACATGTGAAACTGTCTGTTCAATAATACTTTAACATTGACTACAATAATTTCCCCAGCAATGGAACTGATTTGAGCCCTAGAGGGACCATTTACAATGTACTGTGCAAAATAAAACTAGACACTTACAAAAATAATAGTTATAAGAATGGATTTTGAGTTACCACTTGATCATAGCCCTAATATAAAAATTGTTAGCTCTTACAACTTGGCCCTGCCTGGTACTCATCCCCACGAAGAGATCACTGAATATATGAATGCCATAGGAATGTGTGGTGAAAAAACTAGCTGGTGCCCAGCTATCATAAATAATAGTGTCTGGGTTCCTTAAGGCTTGTCTCCAAACAAGCATCGATCTAAATGAGGAGGCAGCTAAGTTCACACAGAAGAAGCACACCAACCTGTGTGATCCAAAGATAGCTAATAAGCTCCAAATGTTGAAAAATGAATGGTACCAATGTCCAAATAGTAACTGCCCAAGTTGCAGAAAAAATCTGGTACAGGGAGCTCAAAATCTATTCAAAAGGGCCACTCTCTGGAAAGAGCCTCCAGTGAATGTCCAGTATACATTGACTAGAAACGGCAGTAGCTCCACAATCAGAAGGCGAGCTTTATAAAGGGGATTTTAGCCTCTGTACTTGAGCTGAAATGTGTAATGTGTAATGTGTCTGGTAATGTGTCTTCCATGGACTCAAAGAGAATATACTCTGAACTTTTAATATTTTTGTTTTCTTCTAGATTGGGGTCTCCATCAGTTTTGAAGGGCTGTTGTTGATGGATCCTCGCTTGGTGTATGCACTAGTCTTCTATAGCTAGCTCTACAGGGGAACTGGGATTGATGGAAATACAGAGATATTTATGGGATTGAGGATCAGCTGAGGACACAGAGGGAGATTGAGGGAAAAGAGAGGAATCAATATCAATGTGTAAAAGAAGGGAAAAACAAAGCTACAAAATTGATTGTGGTGATGACTGTACAGCCCTTCTTGATATGATAATACCATTGAATTACATGTTAATTTTAGAATGATTTTAAAAATTAATAAACCCTCCAATCCTGATGTCACATTCTTCTTCATAGAATGCAGCTTCCCTGATAATTTACTCAGCATACAGTTTGAATAAGTCCCCCTCCCCAAAAACTAGTTTACATTCAACCATTTCGAGAGGTAGCCCATGATCACGAACCACTGGAACTGAAGGAAGGAATCCAAGCTGCACTGAAAGCATTAGTCAAAAACAAGGCTCCAGGAATTGATGGAACACCGATTGAAATGTTTCAACAAGCTGATGAAGTACTGCAAGCACTCCCTCACCTAGTCTAAGAAATTTGGAAGACAGCTACTTGGCCAACTGACTGAAAGATGTTTCATGGCAGGGATCCAAACGTGCCTCATCCTTCCCTCCTACAGGCTAGCCTTTGTACTCTCAACCTCATTTTATTGTGGCTACACCATGTATCAGCCACTGAGGTCAGAAACCTGGGATTCATTTAAGACTTCCCTGCTCCTCTTCATGGCCAATGTCCATCACCTCCATTTCCTACTTTTTAACCCTAAGCATTTTCTAAGGCTCTTACCATATTTTACATATGCTATTCTTAGGCCCCCATGCTCTCCTCATCTTCCCTTTTACCCTCTCATCACTTCATTCCACCACTAACTAATCTGAGCCTATCACTCTTTAAAAAAAAAGTAAATGGACTCCCTATTGGGTCCAGGGTCAGCACCAGGCTTCTAAAATGGCAGGTGCAGCCTTATAGTATGAGGCTGAGCTCAGCCTCCCCTGTCTCTATCTGCCTGCTGCCTGTCTCGGGAGGATTCCAGGAGAAACACAGAAGCATCCTCTCTTCTCTGCTGACATGAAATCTGAACATGCATAGACCGGCAGCAAGGTGATGTAATCCCATCCAATTTTCACAGATAATCCCCAGGGTGGAAATGTTTCCAAACCACAGCTGAAAGACACATGTGGTTTTATTCGGCATGAAATTCAGCAAGCAATTAATACTCAACTCTGTCAGGCTTCTGGAAGCAGGGCCCTTCTCGGAGCCTTGGGCAGTGAGAGTGCGACCCTCACTGTGTTGATACCGACTCTATCCCATCAGGGATGACTAGAGCCTTGCATATGTACTACCGGCTAATCATGCACTTGTGCTGGTTGTTTCTTGAGGCGCAGGTAAGAAAGTTCAGGATTCTGGATAATTATACAGAACACACCCTGAATCTAGACCATTCCTGGGGCTGCCTGAGGCTGTTTGTGGGATTAACTTCTCTCCAACCTTGCCCAGCAATTGTGCAGAGTTAAAGACATCTGAGGAGAAAATATATAATCATGCTATGGGTTTATATCATACCGGAGGTGTCAGGTGCTGGAACAACCACACCATGAAGGCCCAGCTGACACAAACCACAGAGCCAAGCTCCAAGAGCAGCCAGTCCTCGGCAGACTCAGCATGAGACGCTGCATCTGGAAACCCCATCTCTCGGGCTTCTTTACGTACATTTGCCATAAGCAGCACAGAGCTTTCCTTTTGATTCTGTTCTTTAGTCATTCCTTCTCCAACTGGTCACTTTCCTTCTTACTTAATCTTGCTTGTGATGCAACGTCAAGGTCTTAATAGTTTTTTTGGCTTGCAACCATTGATTTTTAATAATTTAGTGATTATTTTTGAGAAACAAAATAAAACAGGATTGTCTGCTAGGGGAAGAAAAGTTCATACATTGCAACTGTTGCTTACAATGAAAAGAATCCATGGACAGGCCTCTTCCCAACATAGCATATACATAGCATTCATTGGGTTTGATACACATTTCCAATGACTACCTTCACATATTTGAAGAGAGTTCTTATCTGTTGCTTTCTCTGCCCTACATTCACCTGGACCTAAGTATTTCCTTTCATGCCAGATGTCTCCCCCAAAGAGGATCCACCTTGTCCAGTTGTCTCTTTGGAAATGCCCTGAACTTTGTGTGACTCCATCATGGTATTGCCGGAAATGTGTTCTATCAGCACACCAGTCTCCTTGGCAACTAACTACCTGTGCAGTTTCATATGGAATGTACTGTCAACTAAGTTCTGAAGAGGTTTCTTGATATATGTAGCTAAGCTGTATCTGCATCAAGCTCCATTTGGGGGAACTAACTATGTTTATAGACAGAAATGGAAAGTCCTGGGCTATGGAAACCAAGGGCGCATATAAGGAGAAGCCAGACACTGACACCAGAATTTCCCAGGGGAATGAGAGGAACTCTTATGCTAGACCTGATTGAAAGTATGGAAGGAATCCCGTGTAGTTGCCATCCATGAGGTAGAGTGCACGTGGGTACAAACACGTATTGGATGCAAACACTATGGAGTAATCTCAGCAAGCCAGTGGAACAAAGCAATAAGAAGTCCATTCATGCTTTCATTCACTCATTAAATGAATGAGTTTTCATTGCGCTCCCCCTAAGTCTCAGTCTCTGTCCGAGGAACAAGGAAATCTGTGATGAAAAATGAAAGCAAAAACCATTGCTTTTTAGTGATGCATAGTATTCCACTTAGTGTATGTACCAAAGTTTCATTTCCATTCTTCCCCTGATGTGCATTTAGATGATGTCCATCTGCTTGCTATTGTGAACAGTGATGTGAACATGACTCTTTTTTTTAAAGAACAGTTTGATTGGCATATAATTCACAAATCATGTAATTCAGTGGTATGATCATTTTAAGAAGAGTTGGATAATCATCACCACAATCAATTTTAGAATTCGTCCTTCATTTATTTACTCATCATTATTAGCTCCTTATCTCCCCCAACTTCCCCTGCCAAGAAACCACCAAGAAAATATTAATCCAGTTACTAGATATTTACCTATCTTGAATTTCATATACATAAACACATTTTAAAAAACTAACAATAATAAAAAAGTAAAATGGATAAAACCTCAATATAAAAGAAAGTCGAAAACATTAAAAATTAAAACAAATGTAAAATGGATCAAAAGGATCAAATGATAAGGTGTTAAATTTTAACCTGACTGCATCTGCAAACATCCATTTACAATGCATTGAACATGCTAGCAAGGCTATTTAAAGCCCTGGTCTATGTTTAGAGGGGATTCACCAGAAGTTTAATTCACATGTATTTCATTTTCACTTTTAAAAAATATCCTGAAACAACTTTAAAATTGGTCAAAAGGTATATCAAATGATAAGATATTACATTTTAGCTTAAGTATGTCTTCAATAATTGACTTTACAATGCTCTCTGTCTGATAACAAGACTATTCACATCCCCCAGCTATGGTTAGAGGGGATTCACCAGAGGTTAAATCCATGTGTGGATCTTGAAAAATAGATTTGGGGCATCCACTGTCATCCATAACCTTCTGCATACCAGGTGTTCATAAGTTAAACTCTGGTACCATTCCCTCTTTCCGATTTGAATTTTATTATTTATAATCCTTGGATCACGGGGGCTGATGTGTTTCTTTCCATAGTGGTTATATATATTTATAGTCCCACCAGCAATACATTGGGGTCCCAATATCTGCAGCTTTCATTATTTTCTGTTTTATTTTGACGTTGCTGTTGGTGGTGGTATTGGGTGGTTTCTCGTTGTTTTGATTTTAGTCTCTCGATGACTAGTGATTGTGAGCGTTTCTTTATATGTTTTTGGCCATTTGGATGCATCTTTGATGAACTCTCTGTTCATGTCCTTTGCCCATTTAAAAATTGGGTTATTCATCTTTTCCTTACTGAAGTTTTTCAGTTTCTTTTTTTTAAAAATCATTTTATTAGGGCTCATACAACTCTTATCACAATCCATATACACATCAATTGTGTAAAGCGCATTTGTACATTCATTGCCCTCATCATTGTCAAAACATTTCCTCTCCACTTAAACCCCCGGCATTAGGTCCTCATTTTTCCCCTCCCTCCACGCTCCCCACTCCCTCATGAGCCTTTGATAGTTTATAAATTGTTATTTTGTCATATCTTGCCCTGTCTGACGTCTCCCTTCACCCACTTTTCTGTTGTCCGTTCCCCAGGGAGGAGGTCACATACAGTTCTTTGTAATCGGTTCCCTCTTTTCTACCCACTCTCCCTCTACCCTCCCTGTTTCACCACTCACACCACTGGTCCTGTAGGGCTCATCTGCCATGGATTCCCTGTATTTTCAGTTCCTATCTGTACCAGTGTACCTCCTCTGGTCTAGCCAGACTTGCAAGGTCGAATTTGAGTCATGGTAGTGGGAGCAGGGAGGAAACATTTTGGAACTAGAGAAAAGTTGTATTTTTCATCGTTGTTACATCACACCCTGACTGGCTCATCTCCTCCCCGAGACCCCTCTGCAAGGGGATCTCCAGTGGCCTACTAATGGGCTTTGGGTCTCCATTCCGCACTCCCCCCATCATTCACTATGGTAAGATTTTTTGTTCTGATGATGCCTTACACCTGATCCCTTCAACACCTCGTGGTTGCATAGGCTAGTGTGCTTCTTCCATGTGGGCTTTGTTGCTTCTGAGCTTGATGGCTGCTTGATTACCTTCAAGCCTTTAAGACCCCAGACACTATACTTTTTGATAGCCGGGCACCATCAGCTTTCTTCGCCACATTTGCTTACGCACCCATTTGTCTTCAGTGATCCATTTGACACCTCATGATCACACAGGCTGATATGTTGTTCCATGTGGGCTTTGTTTCTTCTGAGCTAGATGGCCGCTTGTTTACCTTCAAGCTTTTAAGACCCCAGATGCTATATGTTTTTCAGTTTCTATATCACTTAAGGCCATGGATCAAACTTGAGAACATTATGTTGAATGAAATTAGTCAACCACAAAAGGATGAATATTGAATGAGACCACTGACATAAAGGGGAAAAAAAAAAGACAAAGACTGGCATATCAAAGACAACAGACTTGGAGGACCCCAAGGCTGGTTGGGGAAAAGGGAGCGACTAGGAAGCAATAGAGTGGTGGCTGACAGGTGTTAATGTGAGTGAAGTCATGATAGTAATCCACAGGAGGGAGAAGATAAATCAAAGAGGAAATGTTGGGCAAGCTATTGTAGGGAGGGGTTGATAAGTAGTTTAAACTGTCGAATGCAAAATTGATGACCTGAAATTTAAACCCTCACATAATTCACAATAAAACTTGTTTAAAAATAAAGAGCATAAGAAACAAAGGGGAAAAAAACCAGAAATCCAGTCTTCCTGTCTAATCAGTGATACAGGTATAATGGTATGATAATTGATCTATAAGGTAAGTATGGCATCTTAGGGAGGACAGAAGAGGACATATAACATACTTTGGGTTATGGGGGCAGTTGGTTAGAGAAGACTTCTTAAGGGAAATGACATCAATGTTGATTTGTACAAGTAGAGGTTATTCAGGTGTGTGTGTGTGTGTGTGTGTGTGTGTGTGTGTGTGTGTTGGGGGAAGGAGTAGATAGAAAGCACCAAAGGAAGAGTGGAGGTCAGAAGCAATCTGTGAGGAGCAATGCCAAGGTCATTAGGGTCAAATATCCATAGACAAAGTTAGACAGGTAGGAACAGTTATTGGGTTTAGCTCAGTTGTTAACTAAAAGGTTGAGTCCACCCTGATGTACTTCAGAAGAAAAACCTGGTGTTCTACTTTAGAGGAAAAACAAATAAACAGCCAATGAAAACCCCATAGAGCACGGTTCTGCTCTGACATACACGGGGTTAGCAGGAGTCAAAGTCAACCACATGACAGGGCCTGCGGGTCTTTGTTGACTGTGCAGGTTCAAGGACATGGATTGAAAAAGACACCCCTCTGCCCCAAGCCTTCTCGGAACCTTGCTTGCAAATTGCTGTGTCCTGCCTCACTCCTGGTCAGGGAAAGATTACCTAGTAAGGTCAGCATGGGCTTACTTGTGCTTTCTCAGTAATCTGTACAACAGTTTCACATGTTTTCACCAGATGATGTGCTCCTGGTTTACCTCTCCCCTGGCCCTGGCCTGTTAGATTTGGACAGGCACAGAGCAGCCCCGTCTGCCTGCCAGACGATTTTCACATGGGAAATGACTGGGTTACTGCATTCACCGACGGGATTCTTGGGAGCCAAAGGAACAGGTGGAGCTTGTCTCTTAAGAAAACTCATTAAATCAGCCAGCTTTTGGGGGAGCCGGTTTAAAGGCCTCCAGAAGTGGTGTGCAGAAAGGAAGACCCATTGACACTTCTTTTGTTTGAAATGCTAGGAGACAAGATCTGTAGGCCAGCTTGTTCCAGTCCTTGGCTCCCTGGTCCCACTGGGCTCCAGCTTGCAATGGAGTCCCTTTGGTCCCCCAAACAACTTGCCTTGGCACCTGGGCCTGGCCCTCCTGATGGGACTTGTCCTGGATTAAGGTCAGCCTCTGCGTGTGAGAACTTTGCTTCTTTGCAGGCTGGGTCACCACTTGCAATGGTCCCAGCAGTTTGCTGGGGTGACCTTCTGCTGACCCTGTCCCCTTGCAGCCAACTCCAATAGAGGCAGCTGCCTGTTAATTCTCCCCCGTAATAGGACCCCTTCTAAATGCTTATCAAAGGGCCGGAGCCTTGGATGTGAGCTCTCTAAATTACTTTTGCTGAGAGATCCCCTGAGCCTGCCCCTGCATTCGGTTTCCAGAGGCTCTGAGATGGCCGGGTGTTTTACTGAGCTCGCTCTCTATTTTTGCAGCCAGCTTATAAGTCCTGGATGACACTCGTTAAATGGGCTTCCGAGGGCTTGTGTACTGCCTGTTTATGAGCCAAGCTGGAAAACTCAGCCTTTTGTGGGGAAGATTCCCACCCTGTAACATGATATGTGTGGGTGAATGTCTGAGGGCATCCGGGATTATCTTGGCTTGAAAGTCAGAAGAGTGCTGGCCTTGATTTTTAAACATGAATATAATGCAATTCAAGGATGAGACTAAAGCCTCCGGGGTTGCAAGCTGTTTCTCAAGGCCAAGGTTAAAAAGAACAGGAACCAAAATTGCACTGAGAAGTTCACAACCATTGAATGGTATACAACCAGAGAGCCCCCACCCACGAGACTGCCCTTTCTGCTTGGAATTTATTCTTCCTTGTCTCATATAGCAAAGCAATTTGCAAATTCTGCTAGATGCACTCATTCCTAAATATGTATCCATGGAACATTTCTGGTGTCAGAAAAAAAATCATGAAGTAGATGTAATTATAGGAGAAGAAAAACAGACTCTCAAGGTTGGAGAGAGATTAAAAGGTCATCCAGACTAATTGTTCACTTGGACTTCAAGCCCCCTGGATGATCTTCATGTGGTGAAGACATTGACCCCAGCAAGAATCTCATCCTTGAGTCACGATGCCCTAAGTTATGGGTAGCTCTTCTGGGAAGCAGCTCAAGTACCACAAATCTGTGCTCACTCTACCTCCATGAACTTTTCTCCTGAATCTTCAGCTCTTTTCCTGCAAGGTGGTCCATGTAGGGACATTTAAAGTTCCTTGAAATCATTCTGAGTGTTTGTGGGTGATGTAAATGGTTAACATGCTAGGTAGGTGGTTTCAGATCTCCAGACGCATTTCAGAGGGCCTTGTGAGTGATCTACTTTCAAATAAGCAGTCATTGAAAACCCTATGGGGCATAGTTCAACTCTGATGCACTGAGGTTACCAGGACTAGCATCAATTCGAAGGCAGTTTTTAAAAGACCTTTTACTCTTAAACCTTGTCTCTCTTACTCTAGACTTAGGTGGCAGATTCTTCAGGTCTATGATCGGCATTAAAAAAAAAAATCTGGATCTTACTGAGGGCTTCCTCAAATTGCTAGGGACTCCACGTTACGACTGAAGTGAAGAGCACTTATTAAATTTTTGCTCCACTTACAAAAAGTATCTATGATAAATTCATCTTTTTATATTCTATTATTTCATTCTAGGTCAGGAATCAGCAAATTAGGATCTCTTGGTCAAATATGGCCCAATGTCTTGCTTTTGTACAACTCAGGAGTTAATAATGAAATTTACTTTTGCAAATGGTTGGGGTACGGGTAAAGAGAATATTTTATGACACATGAAAATTATATGAAAGTACATATATACTATCCTCTGTTTTGCTTCTTGGTAAGCAATGACAAAAATATTCACTCTCAGGCTGTTAATAGGAAAAGTGTGCTGGACCCTGACTAGATTTTAACTCCATGGTTGAATATAGTATAACCCATTTCTTTTTTTCTACTAGGGCTCCAATCTGATAAGGATGATGTTTTATATCTTTTATAAAATCAGTAAAGGTTCATACAAAACTGACAGTGTTCAAGATAGCATAAAGGCATGTGACACTAGTTAACCCTCAAACTTATCAATCTAATGATCAATGTGGACCAGCACCTATAGTTGAATCATGTGCAAATCTGTCATGTCTTCAAGGATCTCAAGAAAGCCTTGTCAAAGATCTTGTCTATGTCAAGGTCAACCAGATCTATGCACACATTTCCCTGATGTGCTTGTTTAGGAATCTTTTTAAATAAAGACTTGGAAGTTAGGCTGACGTAACTTTTTCTCTTAGGCACCAGATCTTTTTTCTAACAACTTATAAGATTTGGTACAGATTTTTTTTTAAAATCAACACTGCACTCTAGTATGAGGGAACTGGCCCCTGTTTAAAAAGTGTGAGGACCCCTGAAGGAAACACAAATCTTTAATGGTGAGCTGCTCATTTCCCCCAAGCCCGTGTTTGTTTTTAACATTGTGGCTATATTTGTAAATAACCAAGCTGGGCAACCTCATTTCTCCCTCTTATTTTGTCAGTGAGCATTCAGTAGACATTTGTATTGAAGACAGGATATAGGAACTATTTTTGGAAAGCAAGCTATTCTGTGAAAATTACTTTATTCATTAAGTGGCTCTATTTCTGCTTTCAAAAAATTAGTTCTACCCACTTAGATGTTAAGATGTTCTCTTTAATTCAGATAATTTCGCTAAGCCACTTGGTGGTAAGTGAGAGAAAATGAAATACACTGGTTTCTCTGTGTTCTCTCCAACTCAGCACATCTCGGCTGTATCGGAGGAGAGCTGCTTTCCGCAGCATTTTCAGAGACTGATTATTGGGAGTAGACCAGCTTTCCCTTCGGAGGCTCTTCTGGGTGGACTTGAACCTCTGAAATGTCTGTTAACAACTGAGAGCTCTCACTGCTTGCACCATCCAGGGATGCCAAGTCTGTTGTCATCAAGCCAATGCTGACCCGGGCACTCCTCAATGGGAGTTGACACAGAAACAAAACCCCAAAGAAACCAGGGCAGTGGGGACGGACCTGGAATATACTGCGGCCATATGCTTCCCCTCTCCCCTCTTTCTTCTCCACCTGTCTGTCTGACTTGACAAACATAGTAGCCCTCGCTCCCAGCATGATAACCCAAGATGATTCTTACTCATTTCAGATCAAGAAATCTTGGCCAGGAACACTGATTGGCTGAAGCAGACATCTCTGCCCATGCCCAGACAGATGAATATGACCTCAGAAATGGGAGTAAGTTAATGGACGGAGAATAGGCATATCCTTCCCTGTCCCCTCCACCCCTTAAAGGTGAGGGTCATGAGAAGGCTTGATTGGCAACCAAGTGAAACCAATGCACACTCTCTGCACAAAGACAATGGATATAAAACAGTGCATAGGGGTTTCTTTTTATTCTATTATTCATGCATCATATCACTGGCCACACACCAGTGACCTACACCTAACCTCAGTGGCAGCACTAGGAAAGTGTGTGTGTGTACATGTGTGGTTGTGGTGGTGGCAGTGGAAACTGTAGACTGCACAAGTGACATGACTGTCAGATGGAGGGATGCCAAAATGAACTTCCTATACATTTTTTGTGTGCAGTGTTTCAGCAGAGATTTATTATTTTTATAAAACTCTTTCTGTAGTTAGTTATAACCACAAAAACATTACAGTTATCAATGGACCTACCTACAAGGCTTAAAGACTTAAGCACTAAGCTGCTTTCCTTTTTCCTGTCTAATGAGGTCTGTGGTTATGTGTTCAGCTGCTAAGCTCGAGGTAAGCAGTTCAAAACCACCAGCCAGCTCCTCGGGAGGAAGATGGGACTTTCTACTCCTGTAAAGAGTTATAGTCTTGGAAACTCACAGGGGCTGTTCTACCCAGTGCTATAGGGTCACTGTGGGTTAGAAACGACTCACAGGCAGTGAGTTATCTTTGGAATGAGGTCTGGTCAAAGCTGCCAATATTATCCATATACATGAATGCTTTGGATCACGCTTCATCTGCATGTGCTACAAATTGTTTTTGTTGCTGTTGGTATTTTTGTCACGTATTCTGTCAAATTTTCTGATGTCTTTCTACTACAATTTTGTGGCAAGTAGTATTTGTAAACCGATGTAAATAACTCTTGAAAATAAAATAGTAATTAAAGGAAAAGGAGAAAAGTCCAAAAAAGCTCCTGCTCAGTTGTTAATATTCATGTTGTAACAAATAATGTTGTAAGGATGCCTAGTGGTACAGTTAGTTAAGTGTCGGACTGCTAACAGAAAGGATGGCAGTTCAAACCCACCAGTCTCTCCTCAGGAGACACACGGAGACGTTCTGCTTCTGTAAAGATTTACAACCTCAGAAACACAAAGGAGTCATGCAACTCTGCCAGACAGCACCAACGTGACTCTAAACCAACTCATTGGTGATGGGTTTGACTTGAAATAATGAAATTCAATGTAGAAACATCTACAAAAACAGTTTTGTTAGTATTCATATAATCTAAGAAAGTATACATTTAAACAATGTACAATGATATTCTATCACATATTATTATATGATTAAAATAGATAACAAACTTTACTAAGGATTCTACAGGAGCCCTGGTGGGGCTGCGTGGTTTTACAAAGTGCCCATGAGTCGGAATTGACTCAAGGGTAGTCTGTATATAGGATTGTATGCTTTGGTGCAGGACAGGATTCCTGATGGTTAGGAGAACTGATGATAACATGACTTACTACACTGAGTGATAGAAACCTTGGTGACACTAGTGCCTACCCCTTCCATGCTTTACTGTTTTATTTGTTGTTTCTGACTTAAAAATATATACACCTGAAAGAATATGCTTACCAATAGCATACAGTGAAATATGTGCTAGACTAAGACATCTCGCCGCCCTCAAGCCAATTCTGAGTTATAGCATCCTGATGACAGAATATAACTGCCCCTGTGGGTTTCAGTAAGTCTGTAAATCTTTATCAGAGCAGGCAACCTCATTTTTCTCCTGTGGAGCAGCTGGTGGGTTCAAACCGCTGACCTTGCATTTAGTAGCCCAATGCATAATATGCTCTGCCAGACTGAGACACAGAGTGCTATAAAAGTTTGGAGGTAAGGATGTATAGGATTTCAACTGGTAGCACGGAGGAGGGCAAAAGAGGAGCTCAGCCTTCCCAGGCTGACTGAAGACTGGGAGAAAACCTTCAGGAGCTATCCTTATTAGAAAGGGTGTTGGGATGAAGGGCAAAGTGGGAGAGTTCCAACAAGTGTTTTGGGAACAAGGAGTAACTGGATTCGGCCCAGGCCTATGAAGGCCAGAGTGTCAGGATATATAAATTCTAGTATGTCTCTGTGCGAAACAGTCCCATTTCCTTATCATCTCTCATTGTAGATTCAGTTACCCTCATTAAATTCCAAGTTCCTGGAATCCCTGGGGAAAGAAGCTCCTTTATAGAAAGTCAGCTGTGTGGTGATGGTTTCTTAAGTCTTCATAAATCATGGGAGTCCTTTCATAAATCACATTGAGCTGCCTGGGCTTGCAGCTGCACTGCACAGATACTTCAGGGTAATGCTTCCATTTGTCCCGGGCAAAACGATCAGACTTCGGCTGGCTCAGCCCACTTCTGCATCCCCTTCCCTTTCTCCATGGTATTTCTTACCCAAAGGTCTCTTACTGTCTACCCTCCCCACTCTCCTTTCCTAACCATTACACCTACAAAACCAGGAAAGACTCTGTTATCAGTCACTTACACTTGATGATGGATTGATTAATTGCATGTTAACTGAAATCCAGTCACACAAGCATAACCTGTACTTTCAACTGTTCATTTGCCTTCTAATCCTTTTATCTTTGAATGTGGAATAAAAGAGTATGCTACTTGGCAAACGAACTCCAGACTTTACAGGGATATTTTAGATGGCGGTGAGGAGGAAGAGGATGGAAAGGAAAAGGAGCAGGAAATACACAAAGGAAAGGCAGAGACATGCAGAAATGGCACAGAGCATGCCTGATAGATAAGCTGCTCCTTCAATATTTATTGAATAAGTGCTCATGGAATACATAGATGGATGGATGCTAGATTTGAAGAATAGATAACAAGATAATATTTTTCTCCTCTAACCTAGACAGCAAATTCCTTAGAGATGGGAGATATTCTTAAAAGTAGATGCACATTTCATGGCACCCATGACATATTATTCCACCTAAAATAAAGATTGAATAAACATCAAAAGCAAACCCACTGCTGTCAAGTAATTTGGACTCATAACAAGCCTGTATAGGGTCTAAGCTACTGTAATTTTTATCAGAGCACATAGCCTCATCTCTCTCCCTTGGAGTAGTTGGTGTATTTGAATTGCTGACTCTGCAGTTAGCAAGCCAAAGTCTAACTCAAAGCCGCACCAAAGCTACTTAAGTATATGTGTATTGAGGTGCTATATGAATATTTAGCAAATGATATTGATATATATCCCAGGCTTGGAGTCTGTCCATAAAGTAAAATTTTGAATGTCCATAACCTCAACCTTTTACTTCCAGACATCTCACTTTTCAAATCATTACAAGTCCACTGGGAGCCCACAAGTCATCCTCTCTCTCTCTTTCCCTGCTAACGAAGGAGTTTAAGTAAGAGAGAGCACACTTAAGCATGAAGTAGAGAGAACAAGGAAAGGCTAAATAGAGCACAGAGCTTTTGAATATAGCACTGCCCCCAACCTTCCACTTTATCATGCCACCAACTATCTACAACTTGTACGTCTTAAAGAAGAGCAGTACTGTTTTTCTCTTTTAATAATTTATCGATGTGAATCGATCTGTATTGGGTGAGAGGAAAGAAAGAGGAACCCCTAAAATGAGCATGTTAAGGCCATTGGATTTGATGTCTAGAATTAAAATTGACAAAATGATTTTGCTTATATATTTAGGATATGTTTTCCTAGCAGTAGTATTTATTTACAGCAACTGCTCAACTTTCCAGCTTAATATAATTTAAATTGAGAATTCAAAACAATACAATTTCAAAGCAGTTGCCAGATGCCTTCAAATACTAGATGATAGGCTAAAAATATATGGGATATGATCTAAATTAATACTAAAGTTAGCATTAGTATATTTTGAAGTGCTTCCTCCAAGCAGATGGAAAATTCTCAAGATAAATAAAAATGTTGATTATATTGGGAGCAATTGTACTTATTTTCTAAGAACTCTCTTTTTCTGACTAGAAAGCTAAGTTATATTTTGGGGACTAATGGAGAGGCAGTTGTTTCCAATTAGTGATTTCTCTGCTGTGTTGTAATAGAAAAAAAGATAATCTTATGCTAATGAAGGTTACTAATGTCTCAATTGGATGTTAAGGTGAGTTATGTGACTTAATGAAAATAAGAGGGTCTAAGGTAAATATTGTTCCGGAATTCCCATTCTTCAAATGATTACCCATAATTTAAATGGGCAATAAAACATGGGTCAGCATTTATCTGGTATTCTCTGCTTTCAGCTAGATCCATCTGACATCAGTAATGACATCCCTTGTTCCACATCCTCTTATGGATTCAACTTGAGTTTCTTGCAGTTCCCTATTTATAACTACAGCCATGTTTTTTTAAATTGTCTTCAGCAAAATGTTACTTATATGTAATATGAACGAAATTATTCAGTATGTATGGATCACTTCCAGTTGGTTGGCAATAAACTGCCTTCCAAATTTCTTAGCATAGATGAGTGAGTACCTCTAGCACTGGCACTACATCCATCTGTTGAAACCTTTCACTTGGCCTTCCCCCAATTCTTGAAGCCTTTTTATTTCATTTATCTTTTACCCAATGCCTTCAATAAAGCTTGAGGTTCTTCCTTCAGTACTGTGTTAGTCTGAGTAGACTAGAGAAACAAATTCATAGACACTCATATGTGCATAAGAAAGAGGTTTATATACAAGAGCAATTGAATATTGAGAAAACATCTGAGCTCAGTCCAGATCAAGTCCATAAGTCTAATATTAGCCCATATGTCCGATACCAATCTATAAAGTCCTCTTCAGACTCATGAAATAAATGCAATGATACCAAATGCAAGAGGGTGACAGGCCAGTGGATGGGAAGTCTTGTGGATCCAGGGGCATTGTAAGCATCTCAGTGCTGGCAGGGGGTCTCTACATGGCTTCTCTGGCTCCAGAGGTCTGGTTGCATCAGGGTCAGTCCATATGACTTCTCCAGCTCCCAGGGCATAGCACCATGTTTCTTGTCAATAGAGCATCTCTCAAGGAGTGAGCCTTATCAGTAGAGAGTCCAAGGGAGCAAGAAGAGAGAGAGCTTCTCCCATCTTCCAGGAGGAAAAGCTGGAGTTCCCAGAATTCCCAGGAGAAGGCCATGCCCACAAAGCGGCCTCATGGGTTATGACCTGATTGACAGCCTACACTATACCCCTACGCTCTCAATCCTCAAATTGACACCAAATTATCCAACAACCACAAGTACCATTGGCTCTTGGTCACATACTGTATATAGGCCTGCATGCAGCCATTTGGACAAAATAAAGGGAACAACTGAATGTGGAAAAGTTGAGACTATTGGCTCCTGTAAAGATTTACAGCCCCAGAAACTCTATCTAGAGTTACTAGGAATCAGACACTCAGTGGCGATAGCTTTGCATAGCTTTAAAAAAATCAGGAAATCACATTAATTCAGTCTGAATGTTGAGCCAAAAATCAGAGATGCTGGACTACAGGAAGAATTCAGCATCAGGGTTAAGGAAAGATTCATTAACAACATGCAATATGCAGGTGACACAAACTTACTTGTTGAAAACAGGACTTGAAGCACTTATTATTGAAGATCAAAGACCTCAGCCTTGAATATGGGTTACACTTCAACATAAAGAAAAAAAATCCTTCACACCTGAGTCAGTAAAGAACATCATGGCAAATGGAGAAAAGATTAAAGCTGTGAAACATTTCACTTTACATGTATCCACAATCAGCACCGCACCAGTGGGAAGAGCAATTAGAAAACAAAACAGCATGTTGTATTGGGAAAGTCTGTGGCAGAAGACCTCTTTAAAGTGTTAAAAAGCAATGAGAGCACTTTGAAACGAATGCGCGTCTGATTGAGTCGTGGGCTTTTCAATTGCTTCCTGTGAATGTGAAAGCTGGAGAATGAATTTTAAAACTACGGAAGTGATGCCTTTGAATCACGGTGTTGGTCAAAAATATTGACTGCACTGTGGACCTCCAGAAGAATGAACAAATCTGTCTTGGAGGAAGTATAACCATCAGGGTCCTTAGAAATAAGAGAGTACGGTTATTTCACATATCTTGGGCAGATGCTCAGCGGGACCAGTCCTGGAGAAGGACATCATGCAAAGAGAAAGACCATCAAGGCAGTGGCTACTTGAGCCCCAACAAGGGGCTCAAACATAGGAAAATTAGGAAGATGGCAAAGGGCCAAGCAGTTTTGCCCTGTTGTTAGGTTGCACATGGAGTCACTATGAGTCAAAACTTACTTCAAGTCACCAAACAACAGCAAGAGCAAGGTAAATATCTACCACTCATCTCTTAACTTGCTGTACTGGGGTGGCTTGAGTGCTGTTATGATATGCTTCAAATACAAGCAGGATTACCCATCGCAGACAGGTTTCAGCGACTCTTTCAGACCGAGACAGACAAGCAGAAAAACCTGGAGATCTCTTTCTGAAAATCAGCTCATAAATCACAATAGAATATTGCTTAATATATTACTAGAAGATGAGTGCTATAAGTGGAAGTCACTACACAACAGCCACAACAGTGAACTCAAAGGTAGTAATGATCATGGCACAAGAACTGGCAATGTTTCACTTGTCATACACAAGGTTGCCGTGCACATGAGTCAGATCTGAGTTGACAGCAGAGATGCCCTCTCACTGCCGTGAAGTCCAGGCTGCCTTGTGGCTACCCTGGGGGACAGGGTAGAACTGCCCCTGTAGGTATCCAAGACTATAACTCTTTACAGGAGTGGAAAGCCCCGTCTTTCTCCCTGACAGCAGCTAAAAGCTAGGAAAACATATGCCCCACCTCTAGCTTAATAATAACCATGCTCAAAACCGCCCATTTTTCTCAAACTAACATGATGCCTAGTGACCTAGTGATGAAAGAAGTGGGAACAGAGAAAACAACTTAAATGACATGAGATTTCAGATTTTGTTGACACCTCCGCACAAGCAAGAAATAATGGCAAAGCCAACTCCATATTATTAAAATAAATGTGCATTTATATGTACAGTCATATTTAATGCAGTTCTTGAAGTACTGCCAGTATATTCAAAGACGGTACTTCCTAGGTTTCCCATGGTTGAATAGTGTCTTATTTCCCTAGTGCAGTTATATCACAATGTTTCAGTGAGTGTATTTAAAAAACAGACTTTTTTTCCTCACAATTCTGGAGGCTAAAAGTCCAAATTACTATTAAAGCTACGTCAATTCTTGCTGTGGATCTCTCTGTTAGTTTTTGGTGTCTGTCAGTAATCTTTGATGTTCCTTTGTTATGATCTTGTCTGTCTTCCTTAATGTGTGTCTATTCTGATCTCCTTGTAACTCAGAAGAGGTTGAGTTTAGAATTCATCCTATAGAGGTATGACCTCAACTGGTTGATTGCATAGATGATATGTGAGTACATTATGAAAACTGATTACATTACATTGCACAATGGAAGATGGCCTGTGCTACCCTGGAACAATTGATTCTGATTTAATCATACCTGCAGCTACCAAGGTAGAGAATCCAACACATATTTTGGGAGAATACAGCACAGTTAATAATAGATGGGTCCATGTGATTAGACCTGGCTACTCTCTGATGTGGGCCCACAATGGGCTAAGCATTTAACTGCTGGTGCAAGTCCTTACAGAGGCTCTTTTCGCCTCCCAGGACTATCGAAACCAACTAGATGGCAGCCACGGCCTCAGCTGAGTCTGCGAAGGACTCTGAGATCAAGTGACTATGATGAAGGTGTAGTTGTATAATGTGAAGGATAAGTTAATTATTGTAGAGCAACTCTCTGTCCCACTGGGTCACTATGAGTTGAAACCAACTCAGTGGTACCAACAACAACCTACATAGACATATGTATCAGAGAAAGAGGAGAAGGCTAGACACCAAAATGTTTATAGCTCTCATTTCATAGCGATAGTAAATTTAATACTTTTTGTATTTTCCAAATTTTTCTTATTATATTCCACTTAATTCAGGAAATATTCATTGGACTTCTATGTTCCAGTCACATTGCAATACATAAGTATTACATTTTAAATTAAGAAAAGCAATACAAACTCATTTAAAATGCTTTTTATGCAAATGGGGTTGTATATATGTGCATATACTCATGTATACAAATATATTCATTTGCATATTGATGTACAGTCATATATATAATAAAGTACTCAGACTTCTTAGACATGCCTAAACACGCCACACGACTGTAATTTTAGTTTGACCTCAGAACCATAGTCTCATGGGACAACTTGGTCAATCGGCATACTATGGTTTATAAAATTTGCACACTACATCCTAATTTAGTTAGTATTATTAATGTATCAAAAGCTTGTGAGTGTTCTCTAAGGTACAACTAACAATCTCAGCTCACAAGGCAGGCCTAAGTCTACACAAATCTTAACCTCATCTACCTGAGGCCACAAGAACTAGCTGGTACCTGGCTACTGTTCTATAATGTTCTCTACAGAGATAAAGGGAGAAACATGTGGACTAGAACTCAATTCTTAAAAGGTCCTGACCTAACTGAACCAGTAGACACCTGGGCTATTGCCCTGAGAGAGTCCATATACCCATAAATAGAAATTGGTTCTTGAAGGTACCTTTTATTGCACACCTTAAAAAGGCATCTGTATAGAACAATCTCACGCATATGGGACGACCACCACTTGTCTGTCAGTTTGTCAGACGGTGGTGGTTGCACGCTGCTGTGATGCAGACAGGTGTGTCACTGGTATTTAAAATGCCAGCACAGTCGGCCAACATGAACCGACTTCAGCAGACTTTCCAGTCTAAGAACAGACTACAAATAAGATAGAATACGCTGTCCAATTTGGAGGCATTAGTTACTGAAAACCATACAGACAGCTAAGCCTGGTCAAACACTGAAAACCCTGTGGAAAGAAGCAGAGCATTGTAGGAGACAGTGTCCAAAGATGAGCGCCTCAGCTTGGAAGGCACTAAAAATATGACTGAGAAAGAACTGTCTTCAAAGTAGTGTTGACCCTAGTGACATGGATGGAGTAGAGCCTATGGGAATAAAGCCTTCTGGAACTTCATTTGCTTATGGGATGTGACTTAAAATGAAAGAAACAGCTGCAAACATCAATTAATAAGTGGAAAGTGGGATGTATGTAATACGACTCTAGGAAAACTGAAAGTGGTCAAAAATGAAGTGGAACATGTAAAAATCAACATTCTAGACATTAATGAGCCGAAATGGACTGGTATTGGCCATGTTGAATCAGAAAATCATGTGACTTACTATGTTAGGAATGAAACAATCAAGATGAATGGTGTTGCATTCATGATCAAAAACGACATTTCAAAACCTATCTTGTAGTGTAATGCTGTCTATGATAGGATTATAGCTATCGATATTGAAGGCAATCCAATCAATACAACTATTATTCAAATTGATGCACCAACCATCAAAGCTGGTGATGAAGAATTTCACCATCATCTTCAGTTGGAAATTGGGCAAGCATGCAAGCAACATGTACTGATCATTATTCACAATTGGAATGCAAAAGTTGGAAACAAAGAGGAAGGAATTGTAGTCGGAAAATATGGACTTGATATCAATGAAGCTGCAGATGTCATGATAAAATCTTGCAAGACCAACAACTTGTTAACACCCTTTTCAGCAACACAAGAGGCAACTGTAAACATGGACTTTTCCAGGTGGAATACAGAGAAATAAAATTGACTACATCTGTGGGAAGAGACAATGAAGATGCTCAGTATCAGCTGATGAAACCAGGCCAGTGACTGACTGTGGACGAGAACCACCAATGGCTCAGATATCAGTTCAGGTTGAAACTAATTAAAATGAGAAAAGTCCATAAGGGCCAAAATATGAGCTTCAGTGTATCCCACCCAAATTCTGTGAATATCTCAAGATGAGAGTTCATGCCTGGAACACTAATGACAAAAGACCCGATGAGCTGTGGGATGGCATCAAGAGCACCATTTATGAAGAAAGCAGAAGGTCATTAAAATGACAGGAAAGAGGAAAAAAATCAAAGGGACTGTCAGAAGAGACTCAGAAACTTGCTCTTAATCATGTGGAAGAAATGATAACGCCAAAGAGCTGAATAGAAAATTTCAAAGGACAGCTTGAGAAGACAACGTAAAATATTATAGTGAAATGTGCAAAGACCTGCAAAGTCAAAAAGGAAGAAAAGACTCAGCATGTCTTAAACTGAAAGAAATCCAAGAAAAATTTAATATTGAAAGGTTTTATGGGCAAAATATTAAATGATGCAGGAAGCAACAAAAGATGAAAGTATATACAGTCACTGTACCAACAAGAGCTAGCTGACATCTGAGCAATTCCACAATTGGACTCTCGCCTTGTACTGACGAATAATATTGAACTTGTCCATCATCTCTTTCCACAGGTGTAATCAATTTGATTCCTGTGTCTTTTATCCACATGTATAGTCATTGTGTTGTTGAAAAAATTATATTTTTAATGAATAAACCATTGCTATTACAAAATATATCTGATCTCTGGCAAGATTTCTATCGATAAGACCACTTGTATTTTTTATGTGCTGGTCCTTTTTCTTTACACATTTAAATTCAAATCACCAATGACTTTTCTTGCACTTTGATTGCATGTGGGACAAATTTCAAGTTACACAAATTGGTTTTTAAATCTTCAGTTTCTTCATCTTTGGCCCCAGTGTTTGGTGCATAACTTTTACTAAGATTCATGTCAGCTAGTCTTTAGAGGTGTACGGATTGTATTCATCACTGACAGTCATGTCCTTCGGGGTAGCTCTTGAAATGTTCTTTTTGACCATGAATGTGTCATGGGTCCTCCTCAAATTGTCATTCCCAGCATCATTATCTAATTCAAAATAGTCAATGCTAGTCTATTTAAGCTAATTTCTTACATCATCCAGTTTTCTTAGATTCATACTACGCACATGCCAGTTATTAATGGGCACTGCTGGCAGTTTCATCTCATTTACTCCATCCACATCATTAAGGTTGGCTCTACGTTGATAAGGAAGCTCTTCTCCGGTTGTATTTCGTGTACTCTCCAACCCAAAGTGCTCATCTTCTGACACAACATCAACGTTTTACTGCTAGTCATTCCTAGGTGGTTGTTGTTTCTTTCAGTAAAAGCTTGTCAAGTCCTTCTGCCTAACCTGTCTTAGTCTAGAAGACCCTTCAAGACCCTGCTGATCCTTAAAATATCTGTATCACAGTAATAGGCGGGCAAGTCATCACACTGTGACAAACTTACGGTAGTGAAAACAATATGTGTAGTACTTGTTAAATGAATTTCTGGCTTGCTATGTAAACTTTTATGAAAAACACAATAACATATTATGTAAAAATAAATAGTAATAATAATACAAACTTTAAATTAATAAGTCCATTTTTAAAGTTTTAGCTAGAGAGATTTGAGAAATCAATGCAGCAGAATTTGATCAAATATATGAAAAAGAAATTTGTTTCCACCAGGTGGTAAGAACTCTTCCCCCTTCCCCTTCTAAGCAAATTGGGAAATCTTAAGGAGGCCAGACCACAGGCCGGACTTGGAGTAGGAGAGCAGGTAACTGCTGCGCCTCCCTTTTATAAAAGCACAAACACTGCATTTATTCCTCAGGCTCTCCCAGATTACTTAAATCCACTCCAGGAGACTGAAAGAACCTATGTTAATTGAATACATATGACTTTTTCCTCCCATCTACAAGTTCTCAAATGGCATGTGTCGTACTTATTTGAAAACAAGATAGTTTGAAGTTAAAAAAAGAGAAATCTTCAATGTTTTTTATTTGAAAAGAACTCAAATTTTCCACAAAGCTTCATTTTTCCAACTCTTTTTTCTTTTTCTCCTAAAAGAAATGGTATGAAGGTGGGGGGAGTCTTCTGAGCATCTTGTCTCTTCCAATGCTACAGCACACATTTCTTTTCCAAGGCAACTTTTGTGGGTTTTAATATGCTTATTTAAAGAGCTGGACTAATGGCTGGTGGAAGTGTGTGAATCCTTTCTGAGCGTGTCAGAGTGAAGCTCTTTCCCAGAATGAGTCACAAGGTCCACATGGCTGCTGAATTCAATGGGTCCTATTAGCCAGAGCTCCGAAGTTCATTCCCCTAACTCTTGTTTTTAAAGCAATATTAATTCCATTCCTATGAACTGAGGTTTGGACAAGCTTCTCCTTCATTTTTAAAAACTATTGGTAGCGAATCTGGATGGGCCCCAAAATAAGAATGGAAAAGAAAAAAGGAAAAAAGAAACACAACCAACTCTCTGTATGATTTTACTTGTAGTAAAGCCATGAACCCATCAGTTTCTTACATGCTGCATTTCCTGTCCATCATCTTGTCTTGCCAGAAAGTGACAAGATCATTCCCATCTTTCTTTCAATTAAACCAATTAATTGTCCATTAAAACTTTCATTAATAAAACTATTTGAAGTTGTTAATGATTTCATCATGCTGGGATCCATAACCAGTGCTCATGTAATCAACACTCAAGAGATCAACAATGCATCACATTGGGTAAATTTGCTCCACAAAACCTTTGCAGAATTTTGAAAAGCAAGGATATTACTTTGAGGACAATGGTGTGCCTGACCTAAGCCATGGTATTTTCAATCACCTCATATGTATGTGAAAGATGGATATTGATTAAGGGAGACTGAAGAAGAATGGATGCATTTGAATGATGGTGTTGGTGAGGAATATCAAAAGTAC
>NW_022103904.1:9118657-9155386 GCF_000313985.2 Echinops telfairi
AAACACATTATATGTAGCAGGCCCTGTGATCTTCATTTGAGTTGGTCAATATTATCCTCCTTGGGAAACACAGGAACCTGGTGGCATAATGGTTTATACTGGGTTACTGACTAAAATGTTAGCAGTTTGATTTTACCAGTCTACTCTGAGAGAGAAAGATGAGGATTTCTGCTTTTGAAAAAGATTTATCAACCTCAGAAACTTAAAGGATTACTATGAGTCAGAAACAGCTTGATGGCAGTAAATTTGGTTTTCTGGGTTTTTTAGACTAGGAAACAGAGGTGTAGATGAAATACGTGTTCGTCAATTGTGAACCTGAGACTAGAGGCTGCATCAAATGGACACCTAGGAAGCCCTTTGCCAACATGGATGGACACAGGGGCTGCATCAATGCACCAAACATAAGAATAATTGTGAGGATGGCACAGGACCAGGCGGTGTTTTGCTTTACTGTCCCCATGGTGACTATGAGTTGGCACAGACTCGATGACACGTAACAGGCTCAAGGTTCATTTAACATGGTTTCCTCTTGCCCACAAATATCAGGTACCGGATCATTTTATAGCCTTGCTCCAAAAGAATCGTCAGAAAGACAACAGTCTATACCCATGGCCAAGTAATTAACCTCAGTAATTTATGTATTTTAAATATTATACTTAAAATCACAATGTCCATATAATTTTTTTTCAAGCTGAGATACGTCTTCCATTGTATGTGGGTACGTGTAATTTTAGTTGTTTTCCATTGAGCCTCATGAAGTTCTGGGCGTGAGATTGAACGATGAGCACAGTGACCTCGTACAGTTCTGCGAACAATTATTGTTGAGAAGCTAATACATGGCAGAATGAAGAGGGAGCATTTTGCCTTGAAGTACTAGAGGGACTTGGCTGACACTGTGACCCTGTAACGTTGGTAGCGATGTTAAGAATGCAGCTCTTTACTCCCATCATCCTAGTCACAATTTCAATCACATTTTTGAAGACAGAGTCGATGCTGGGATATTGTGTAAGAAAATTAAAAGAGAAATCAGTTCCTTCAAACTTTTGTTTGAGTGCTAACCTATAAGTTGGAAGTTTGACCCTACCCAGTGGTACCAAGAGGAAAGGCCTACTGGCCTGCTTCCACTCAGATGACAGCCCAGCAATCCCTATCAAGGAGTTACAAGTCTAACACACGGCATTACCATGAGTTGGAATTGACTCAATAACAACTAACAAGAGCCCTTGGACAATATAGGCCCTCGGTGACCCAAATGGTTAAGTTCTTACAGGCTTGTAAATATTGTGGGTTAGGTTCTAAACCACCACAAAAAAAGGAAATATTGCATTAAAGTGATTTTTTGGGGGGGAGGGGCATTCAGTGCATATAAAGGTTTTAAAATATAAACACATAAAACATTTATGCTATATTTTAGCCTATTTGGTGTGCATTAGCAGTATGGAAAAGTTGGAAACAGTCTGAGAATTACCAAAATATGGCACTGAGATAGGAAGCGAGCACATGGAGTGGACAGAGTAACTCAGTGCAGGTTGCTACAGGTCTTCAATTTGTCAAAATAAAAACCAAACAAACCAAATAGTCTGCAAAATATAAAACAAGGACACATGCACTTCCAGAATGTCACGGCCATTGAACATTTCATGTAGTACAGTTTTACTCACACATTTGGAATTGCTGTGAATCTGCATTAATTTGATGGCAAGTGGTTTGTTTGTTAACTGTTTGTATTATAAACTTTCATGATATATGAATAAGAACCTCTAAAAGCTTTAACTTAATTTCCCTTGAAAAGCATATGGTTTGATTGAGATCTACTTCAGAAGAAAATCAGTGATTTGGTAATTTGCTTAAATAAGAAGCAATGTGAGCCAGAGACAAAAACAAAATAAGTGCAATGAGATGCTTTAAATGCAGCAAGCCTTTAGAGTGCTGACTTTCCCCTTCAGCATCACAGTCCTGCATTTACAGTCCGCATGGCTATGAGTCAGAATCAACTCCATGCATGGCAGGGAGTTAGTTTGAGTTTGGTACCAGGCATGAGAGAGTTTGATCAGAATCTTTGTCTCTTCTTGAAAACCAAAACTTAGGGCGATGCTGTAGGGCAGGGTAGAACTTCCCCTGGGGGTTTCCCATACTATCTCTTTATGCGAGTAGAAATCCAGTCTCCCAAGGTGTGGCTTGTGTTTTTGAACTGCTGACTTTGCAGTTAGCAGCCCACCAGGTAACCATTATATTCCCAGGGCTCCTCGTCTGTTGTTGAGGCAATACTAGAAAGACAGACAGACAGAAAGAAAGAAAGAAAGAAAGAAAGAAAGAAAGAAAGAAAGAAAGAAAGAAAGAAAGAAAGAAAGAAAGAAATTGCTGACTTGTAGCTTTTAGAAAACTGAAAAGATATTCAGCAAGCATAAGAAAGAAAAATAAAGCATGAATGTTTTGTACAAGCAAGAGGCTGATTAGAGGATATGTTAAGTCTGTGGGTTTTCCATGTCAATATTCCAAGCACTCTTTTGAGGATGCTCAACCATGTGTTAGACAGTCTCTCTACTTACACGTATGATTGAAAATAAAATTCAAACTCATTGCCATCATGTTGATCTTTATAAATTCTGGGTGAATTTGAACTGTTATTTATTGAACAACTCATTGATAAACAACTGTTAATATGAATGGAGATTTTAACCTTTGATTAATAAACACATTATATGTAGCAGGCCCTGTGATCTTCATTTGAGTTGGTCAATATTATCCTCCTTGGGAAACACAGGAACCTGGTGGCATAATGGTTTATACTGGGTTACTGACTAAAATGTTAGCAGTTTGATTTTACCAGTCTACTCTGAGAGAGAAAGATGAGGATTTCTGCTTTTGAAAAAGATTTATCAACCTCAGAAACTTAAAGGATTACTATGAGTCAGAAACAGCTTGATGGCAGTAAATTTGGTTTTCTGGGTTTTGTAGACTAGGAAACAGAGGTGTAGATGAAATACGTGTTCGTCAATTGTGAACCTGAGACTAGAGGCTGCATCAAATGGACACCTTAAAAATAGGTGATTTGGTGAATTAACTATTTGTTTGCTTTCTTCAATTACGACTTTTAAAGTAGCTAGAGAGCTAAGTAGGCAATTAATGGGAAAAGAACCTGAGAGAATAGGGGGAAAAAACAAAAAACAGAGAGACCTGATATGAAAACATTTCTGAAGACAGAAAACCATTCTCAGCCAGAAGAGAGGACAAGAGCACCTGTAAGTGAGACCTGTCGTGTTCTTGTCCTTTCACCTCATCCCGACACTGAAGGAGGAGGCCGATCTCTGGACCTGGAACTGCAAGCTTACGGAAGTCAAGGTCAATGTAAATCTGGAGGTGAACTCCACTCCTCCTCTGAAGGTCGTCATAATGGCTGACTTCAGGGCCAGTGCCCAGAAGACTGACAGACAGAAGCAAGAAGGATGAAGCCAACATGTGAGCAGAGCTCCACAGGGCACTGAGGCTATGAAGCCTGAATAAGGTTTACATCTGGGAAATGGGTTTCTAGCTCAAAGATGGCCCAGAATTCTCTGTATGTTATTGTTAGGTATGGTTCTGACTTATACATAAATACAATAGAACAAAATATTGCCCGCTCCTGTGATAGCCTTACCATCTTTGCCATGTGTTTGCCCATTTTTTGCAGCCACTGTATCAATTCATCTTGTTGAGGGGCTTCCTTATTTTCATTGACCTACTTTACCACGCATGATGTTACCTAGAGACAGGTCCCTCTGGATAATAGGTACAAAATAGATTAGATGAAATTTCCCATCATCACTTTTGAGCAGCATACTTCTTTCAAGTATAGCATCCTGGCTGTACTTCTTTCAAGGAAGATTTGTTTATTTTTCTAGTGGTCCATGGATATTCAATATTTTCAACCACACCGTGATTCAAAGGCATTGATCCTTCTTCAGCCTTCCTACTGATTGTATTTCATTTAATGTATTCAATGTGTTCCTTATTCACTGCATCTGTAGATAAATTATATGTATGGCATTTGGATGTAGTTTATACACACCATATTACTTGAGGGAGCTTCAAATAGTGTGTGAACAAATTCCATTATATTTTAATTGCATTTTGAACAAACTTTTAAAGATCCCTGGCATATCTATCTATATCTATCTATCTATCTATCTATCTATCTATCTATCTATCTATCTATCTATCTATCTAACTATCATTTTCCTCTCTAGTAAATTGTGTATCACAGTAAAAAGTGATCTCTTTAGATATTGCTCATTACGGTTAGTGCAATACCATGAACCTGGAATAATGCCATGGGAATCATAGTGCCAACAACAGTGCTGGAAATGCTCTCAAGAAGCAGGGGCAAAGTTGACTTGCTTGAGATGTACCATGGATTGAGGCCTGTTGCTGTCTTTGTCCTTTAAGATAAATGAATCTGGCATAACAGCCATTGTAAAAAAAGAAAAGGGAGATTGTGGTCATCACCGCTGCTATGTCAACAGCCACGAAAACCTTGCATAGTTCACAAAATATGCTTTTGTCTCATGTTGAAAATGTAGCTTTTATGTGGCTGCAATATACAGTACATATAAGCATACCAAATGTATTCTAATTGACTATGTTATTGGTAAGGTCAGCAGTAGGCTCTCAGTAGGAGAACTCCTTTGAGCACTCTAAGTTATATATAGATTTTCAACCCTAATCACCATGTTGTTCAAACGGTAACTCTCTATATAAAGGGGCTTCAAAAGTTCATGGAAAGATTGCATTATGTTTTCATTCCATTTCCCACAAATATTTTGAGGTCCCCTCACATATGCTAATTAAACTTTTTACTATAATCTTATGCTGAGTTCCAGTCCTGTAATTGTAGTGTTCTGTGAGTTACCAGAAAGGGAAATGTAAGGGAATTACATCTTAGGGCAATATCCCAAGAAATACCTGGGAAAATTATTGAACTTCTGTCGTGGATAATGTTGCTGATTATACGGATAGGCTCTCCTAGGTGTCTGCTTGGGTAAAATGGGAAAACCCGGCAGAGACTCAGGCTTACTCACAGCCATCTGTGTAAATAAACTGTTCATCATATACTTCAAGCATCCCAAACAGAACCCTTTTTCAATATAGAGGACAGGCTCAGAGAGTGGTTTTAGCATTTTTAGACTAAAATGCATACTTTGTTCCCAGTAATAAACAGGATGTTGGAATTATCCCCTAGTCTCCTGTCCTGTGCCTTTGTATCCCTAAGGTATAATAATTCTGTGTAGCTCAAGGCAAATTTTAATTTTTTGGCAAACACAATTGAAAAACCCCTCAGGGAAACAAGGTGCAAGGAGCCCAGTGTTTGCAGGTAGTAGAGTGTCTGACAGACTCCTGAGGGCATCGTGCATTATATGGTGCATTGCTAACCATGAAGTCAAGAGTTCTAACCCAACAGCTGTTCTGCTCCCCTAAAGACTGACAGCTTCAGACACACACCGGGGCAGTTCTACTCTGACTTATAGGGGTCACTATGTATTGAAATTGACTCAATAACTGTGAAGAGTTTGGGTTTTGTTTTGGAGAGTGCTGGCCACTTTCCCTAAAATTTGAGAGCGAGTTCAACTTGGTGACCAGTTACAGCTGATCAGAGGCCACCTTTGTCCTCTCGGAAGCACGGTCTCTGGTTCAGCTTTAATGTCTTAAGGATGAGAGAGTGAGCCCTGAGATTGCTCAGTGAAAACCATCTTCTTTAATTATTGGACAGGATCCCTGGGGATGGATTAGGTAATGCACTGGACTGATAGATTCAAGGTTAGCCGTTCTGAACCACCTGCCTCTCTGCAGATGAAAGATGAGGATTTCTATAACTTTAAAGATTCACCATCTCAGAAACTACCAGGGCAGTTCCAGTTTGTTCCACAGAGCATCTATGAGTTGGAAAAACACTTGATGGCATTGGCATTTTTCTTTGTTTTTAAATGGAGAAGATGGATGTGTTTTTCTTTCTTTTTGTAAGTTTCTCTATCTCCCTGCTTGGTCTCCTCACTGCCCAGCCCCATCCAGACATTCCTTTAATCCAGGCATCTTCTGAGCCCTCTGGCTGCATCTTGATTTCTTCTGGTTAGAGTTCAGTGCTGGGCCTGGTGCTCACACAAGACTCCACAAGGGGAAATTGCCTAATAAATCAGAGTGCTCACATGCTCCTGTATAAATGAGGGTTTCTTCATACGCCTTCTACCTGGTGCACACTGCAGGGAGGGCTGATTTTCTATGAGTAATTGTACAATTTTATGCAATTGCAAGGACTCAAGTCTTTAATAAATCAGACCTTTGGAGTCCTTGGAGTATTTTTCTTAATACCGTGGATGTGAACATTTTGTATGGTTTGTGGTCTTTTTTTTTTTTTAATATTCTGATTGGTTTTCAGTTCACTTGGTGGTGTTGGCTGCAGATTTGTAATTTCTGCTCCAGTTGACTTTTTACTCAGAGCAATTTTAAAGCTGTCTGGTGTGCAAGGAGACCAGAACGGAGCTTCCTGCCGATTTGACCAACCTCATTGACAGGCTAGAATCTTAAAAGTGTGGGCCAGATACGGGGCATGATTCATATCTTATGAGCACGCCATAAGTATATTCACAATGGGCTCTGGCATTGTGTGACTAACATTCTCTAGCTTTCTCATAAGGGAGTCTTGAAGTGTGCAAAGCCCCAACCCAAACAGCAACCCACGTGTGACTCCTAGTTTCCAGCACTTACTCTCAGGGTCCAGAAAATCCTTTGGAAAAGACGAACTATCCACACAATCACGGGTGTTTTTCTCCTCGATTACAGATGAGGTGAAAGAATACTTAGTTTTCAGGGCTGAAACAGAATTACCACTCGTCAAACCAATGGACTGGTTTTAGGAAGAAAAAATAAAAGGATGATAGGATGGGAAAGGTAAAATGTTTTTAGAGGGAAAAAGGACAGATGATCTAGATATAATTTTAGGAGAGCTGACATAAAACAATGCTTGCCCAATGTCACATACCAGAACAATGAAAACTCAGCACTCAAAATCATAGTATGTAATCCGACTTGAGTAAAAAGTAATTCCAATTATTAGACATGAACAAGGACTCTAGGTGAAGTTCAGTCCCACGCAGGAAACAGCACCTTCAGAGTTGTTAATACAGTTGCCATTTAGACACTCAGAGTCAGGGAAAGCCCATGTGTATCAAAGTTAAACTGTGTTCAAGGCTCTGTCTGCCCTTTCAGAAGAAGATTATCAGGCCTTTCTTACCAGGTATTTGTGTGTGTGTGATAATGAGTATGAAGGGCCAGCCTACTATGAGTGTATAATCATTTGTACAACCAATCGACTCCTAAAACTGAAGGCCAGACCTCTCATTGTCAAGTCTATTTCAACTCATAGAGACTCAAGAGGACAGATTTGAATTGGCCCCTAAGCTTTCCACTATTACAATCTTTGGGGGAGCAGAGATGTTTTGAGATGGGTTCTCAGGAGAGATCAGTCCCTGGAGGACATCAAGCTTGGTAAAGCATACAATCAGCAAAAAATAGCAAGACACACACAATGAGATGAATTAAAACAACAGTTACGACAATGAGCACAAACCTAACAACAACTGGGAGGATGGCATAAGGCTGGGCCAGTGTTGTTCTGTTGTACATAGGATTGTTGAGTTGAACAACCTGATATCAACAGAACCCATATTTCTGTGCCTGGAGAGCCTATATTCTTTTCACTACACAGTTATCTCCTCAAACTCATATAAAACTATGAGTTAATGTTCTGGGCCTTCAAATAAAATTTGGAAATTCCTTTCAATATCATTTCATTTTCAACTTTCTTGACAAATTTTAGAGAGCATTTCCTCTGAACTATACTCATTTACAAATCTCAGTCAGATGCTACAATTTTAATATTGTACTGAGGACCAAGGAAGGTACACATGAATTGAATGATAAATTCTCCCTTCTAGAATTACACATATGATAGTTTGATAACAGTATAAAGTAGTATTTATTGCGACCTACCTTATTAACTCATTAATTCTATCATTCATAATAAAGAAAGTAAATTTTTCTAAGGCATAAATTATTCAATAGATGCTTATAAAACATTGTAAGCAGCTTAAAATTTTCTCATATGTATGATACAAAGTATTCAAAATAATATTAGATGAGAAACAGCTCAGAGAAAAGATAATTTTCAAAGGGAAAATTCTTAATAATGGAAGCAAAGTAAGACAAAATAGATTTTTCTGTTCTCTTTATGTTCATTCATAAACAAACGTTTTCCTGACACACACACAAAACTGTGAAAGAGCATTACTCAAAGAGATCTATTGAGGAGTTGACCTGGCGAACAGTGTTTCTGGACCTCAGAGGATTACTCTGGAATGTGCTGTGACCAACAGAGACTTCTTGAGGAATTATTGCTAGGAATAAATTTAGGGCAAGTATATGGACAGCGATGCAGATGACTTTAAGAGGTAAGAGTATCAAATATTACGTACACACAGTGAATAAATCACTGCACTGCCTTTCTGATTTTTATTCAATTAGACAGTCTCGGCTTCTGTTGCTAAGTCATTAATATCTTTGTGGTATCTGGAAGTGAGGAAGCTGAGACTTTGTTTCATGTCCTTTGGACAGGTTATCAGGAGAGACCCATCCCTGAAGAACCTCACTCGTGGTAAAGTAGAGGTCGGTGAAAAAAGAGGAAGACCCTCACCGAGATGGAGTGACACCATTGCTACACCATCGGGCTCGTTACAGCAGTGATGATGAACATGACATAGGACAACAGCGTTTGCTCCATTGTCCATTGGGTTCGTATGAATTGAATCTGACACAGCAGAACTCAAAACAACAATAATAATACTTTCTAGTACTGTTTCTGACTGGCATAAATGGTAAGATAGACTATTAATCTATAGTGGTTAGTGGTTCCAATGCACTCACATTCATTGCAGCACTGTCCACAATTGCCAGAAGATGGAAACGACCTAAAGACCCACCAGTGGAAGAGTGGGAAAGGCAGCTTTAAAGGTACACACAATAGACACTGCTCACTGCTAAATCATAAAACTAAAGCCACGGCATGTGACCTGCAGGACATTATGCCGAGTGAAATTAGCCAACCACACTTCAGGGTAATTGCTTTCAGTAGGTAAGAGTATCTACTGGTGATGTTAAAACATCATTTTCAATTTGATTTTATAGTTTTCTTTTATTTATGACAAACGATGCTAGTTTCTACTCATGGCAAAGATACAAAATGTCTTTTTAAAATAATTCACTAAATGTCATTTAGTTAAATTATTAATTTAAATCTACTTTTTAATGGAAGACTTTTAATCTATTCTATGCAAATAAAATTAGAAGTCTCACAAGACAAAGTGTTGAGAAGGTTGTTCATTCACAAGGCCCCCCCTCATGACTAGTGACAAAACAAATTGGAGTGATCATGGTTGAAAGCCATTTCACATCGTCTCCTTCAGTTAAACCTTCACCTATGTGAATAAGTCAGTGGTTGTGCCCCTGGGTATATATCTAACACGTGACTATTTTAATACGTGAACAACAGAAGTTGTGTTGAAGGAGGTTGAGAGCCACCCTGTCAGCAACATCACCACCTTGCAACCACTCAAAGGCATCCCCCATGGCAGTAAAGTGAATAACTAAGGTGTGATCAGCTTCCACAATGAAATAGTGTGCAATCATCTAAATAAATTAATTCATTTATCCACAGACACAAAAATATGGATAAATCTTAGGGATGGTAAATGAAAACAGCATGTCTCAAGAGATTTCATGCAGTCAGGTTCCCTTTTTCAAATTAAGGACAACTATGACAATTCATTTTTTGAGCTGTAAATACCATGAGGGTGCTTTGAAAAAGTTTGTGGGAATATTTCATTATCTTTCAATTCCACAAATGTTCTGACAGTCCCTCATATTGGTGAAATGAGAAGACATAAAAAAATGAAATAATGGGATGATGGACAAAAGATCCAAAATAATTTTGAAGTGACAATAGACAATGGATGGTGTGTTCATCTGGGTACTTTAGAGAAACAAATCCACAGAAACTCATGTACAAGAGAGAGTTTTATATAAAGGTTAAGTGCACATCAAGAAAACATCCCAACCCAGTGCTGCCCAAGCCCACAAGTCCAACATTAACCCATTAACCCATAACCAATCCACAAAGTCCTCCTCCATCTCACAAACACACACAGTGATGCTGACTGCAGGAGGAAAGCTGAGTCAGTGAATGTGTAAGCATCTCAGCGCTGACAGGGGTCTCCTCACAACTGATCCAGCACCCAGGGCTGCATCGGGGTAGGTCCATGCGGCTTCTCCTTGGGGATGTCTTGCAGGAGGTGAGCCTTGACAGCTGAAGCAGGGAACTGGCTAAGGCAGCTGCACCCTGGTCCTACCATCAGAAAGCAAGAGACCCAAGAACTCAAAAGGTGAAGCTCACTGAGCCATTTATCCCCCCGCCCTTTAATTAACCCCACATATGTTTATTGGCCAGGTTGGCACAATAAACTTAACTACCTCAGATGGATTGTTAAGAAGTACTCTATGGTTAGATTTAAGTTATTGTGAAGAGCCTAGCAGTTGTTTTAGATAGTTGTCTATAAATGCTTATTATATTATTCAAAGTTATTAAGTAATTAATGACATCAAGTAAAAAATGAGCAGGTCAATCATAAGAGGGTCATTAACAAAAGAAAATATGATTAACTCAATTCTTTGTTTTTGAGGTCCAATTGGAAACATAAAGGAAGGAATTTACAAAAAGTTACTAAACGGGATAATGATATAGATATGAAGTTGAATCCAATTGATTGAAATTTAAAGGGTATTGAATATAACAATTTATTCTCAAGAGATGGTGTGTAGTCCACGCTATAGTGAATTTGAATATCAGGCTTAAGGAAAAGTCTTTAAGCACCTACACCAATAATAAAATTAAGTTAACAAGAGGGGTCAAAATGAGCAAAGAATTTGGGACAGTACAGAAACTGTGTGGGAACTGATGGAAAAATAGGCTACACTTTTAGTATTAGGGAAGAAACACCAGAGGGTTCAAGGGTCAGTCATGTGTTCATGGAAGGTGTCGACTCTGACAAGTGCTACACGCAGCATTTTTGACATCTTGGGCCTTACTGTCTCTTGACGTGCCCAGCAGAGGGTCAGCATAGAACGCTTTCTCAGAAAGCACAGGAGATGGACAACAGTACTGTCTGGGACACAGCAAGTGATTTTGGTGAAAAATAAATGTGGATAAGAGCCAAACTGAATTAAAGAGTATTCTTAATACAAACAGTACACACCAGGAAGTTGTGTGGTACACTCATGACAGAAAATAAAATGTTGTGGAATAATGAATGCTATCTCTCCTGCAGCTTTTGTAGGATTCACAGGAATATTCTTAATCTCATTTTCACATAATCTATCGGTTGGAGTCAAGGATATAACAATGCTTTTTTGAGAAAGTCTAATTTAATGACTAAGAAGATTCACTGTGCTTTTGGAAACCCAATTTATAAATGAGTATAGACTTATAGAAATGGATGGGGAGAAGTCTTTAATGATTTCTAGAAAATAGTTTCAATAATACTTTTAACAGGGTCACTTTGAGGTTGAGTTCTGAATTATACATGAAGAGTCAATATTAAGTGATAACATCTTAATAGAGATACATGTCATCCAGATTCTTGATGGACAAGTGGTATAGTTGATCTTTAATGCCACTGTGGAAACAACTATATGCCAGCCTGAATTGTTCCACAATAAGGCAAGGGCAGTACATGCAGAACTGAGGCAAGGACTTTGGAATGAGGCCTCTGTGAGCTGAAACATTCTATTTAAGAAAAGGTTTGGACTTTAGCATCAGCTTGGGGTAAATGGGGAGACCAACTTGGAAAAAAGTCTTTGATATAATGTTTCAGTGTTCAGCTGCTAACCACGAGATGAATACTTAAACTTACCCAGCAGTTCTGTCTGCTGGAGCAAAACCCAGTGATCTGCTCTTAGAAAGAATACGACCAGAAACCACCGTGCATGGTTTTCCTCTGCTCTGTAGGGTCACTATAAGTCGCAGTCGACCTAACAGTGCCCACAATGACAACACAACTGGCAATAGTTTATTTGTTTTCTAAGCTAGCCAAACAGCTAAAGCTGACATTCCCAAAGACGTGTGTAAGTCTAGGAGAGGAATTGGAGCTTTTTCTCCTTTGGAAGGAGGAGTCTATATAGAGCTTTGTGTTGTAGAATAATAACAAAACATGTGTGCCTGGGGAAGCTGAAGGCTGAAAGCACCTGGGTTTGAAGGTGTGAGGCCAGCTAAGTAGTTTGGACCATATTCAAGCATTGCCTCTCAGGCAGCTGCCCAATTTTCATGCCTCCTTCTTCTGACTGTCACCAACTCTGGCAAGGTTTTGATCTGCTTTATGCCATATAATTTCAGCTATTTTTACTTCCCAAAGTCACTTTTTTTAGTTGTCTGCTGTTAGTTTCTTTTGAGCCCATGCCATTAACATTTTAAACCAAGTTTTTTGGCAAACACCCATCCAGAAGCTAAAGGGAACACATATATAATGAATCAGGAACAACTAACCACATTTGGGTGATTACTTTCTAAATGACCCCCCCTTTTCATTTGTAACAGATTTGAATATTCCAAGGATGTGAATAAACTTGATATATTAACAACTCCGTCTGAGATCTTCCTCAAGATTGTGTAGCTGATGATTCCAAGAGCAATCCTTGCAAAATGCAGTATATCTTTTCCAGTGTCCACAAGAGCTGACTTCATTTGACTTTCACACCTTAAATCTTTCGGTAGTTATTTGAGGCATCCATTGCCATATGCCCTTTATGACACCCTCCATCCCCCCTTTTGAGATTATAGCAAAACTTCGAAATACATGGTTTGGGGGAAAAGGAAAGAAATCAAAGCTCACATGAGTCTGATGGATTTCCAGAAGCCTATATGTGTACTCCATTACCCATGTGTGTAATGGCGTAGCGAAGAGAAAAATGAATGGTTAGCAAAAGAGAAAACTGAATTCGATTGTATTTGAAAAGCTCAGTTCCTGGATTTTGCTTCTAATGCAGTGTGATTTCTTTAACAATAAAATGTATGGGTTGAACTTTCATCAAAATAAAACTTCATACATGTTTCTATGCACCAGCGATCTAGGTGCTAGGATTCCCCTTACCTAGGAGATCTTTTTGGCCGTACGCTACAGCTTGAGGAACAAGGACTTGCTTCTCCAAAAGTAAAGAAGGATGAAATAGTAGGAAAGAAAGAGAAAGAGAGAAAGGAAAGGAGGGAGGGAGAAAATAAACATTTCTATTTCTTTCCGACAGAGATATCTTCCACATTAAATTACAAGCTAAATAATGTGTTAGATTCCAACAGAGCCAGCCTAAATGAAGCTGATTTTATACTATTCAGTAAAAACTTTGAGTATTTAAAAAAACACTTTGAAAGGCATTTTATTATTCTTATTCGAATAGGTTATGTTGAACCATCTCAAATGTTCAGTCACTTTATACCTACAGTTCTGCATTCAAGTGGAGTGGCAGCCATTATTCATTGCTCTCCCAGGAATATTTTACATTTTTCAACTCCTGTATGGTGTGATCTTACATGGTGTTTCTGATTTTTATGTATTATTCTGAAAGGTGACAGCTGATGTGCTTGCTTTCAACTTCACCATCGCTTCCCCATCACCTTGCCAGTTTAAGCATCTTCTGGGGCAAGTTTCTACCAGCAAATTTCCTTTCAGCACTTTATCAGAGGGAATCATCACCTGAGTCTTTTAGACTACCTGAGAATCTGGTTATGTTTTCCTCCTTCCTCACACTCTCCCAAGAGTAAATAACCAAGCCATAACTGCCCATTTATTTCTTAGGGGTCAGGCTACATTAACCTCATCAGAAAATGGAGAACCATCATTTATTCCTTTCTTGGATATTTCAGGAGGCCTTGCTAAACACGTACTATTGTAGCCTAGAAACTGAAAGGAGATAGTCCATTCTTTCATTAAATAAGCCTTTTATTTACCCTAATTGTCAATTACTCTTTACATAAAAGGCATTGTCTAGATTTAATGATTTGCACAGAAAAATATGTATAGCCAGAAGATGAATGAGAATTCCAGAACATTTCATTGGGCTCATGCGGTAACTGTACATGGATCAAGAGGCATTTGTGCAAACAGATAAAGGGAACACTGCATGGTTTACAATCAAGTTCATCAGAGCTGTATGTTCTCACCATATCTATATTCTAAGCAAATAATCCAAGAAACTGAATTATATGAAGAAGAATGTGACATCAGGATTAGAAGAAGGCTTATTAATAACCTGCAACATATAGATGACACAATTTTGTTTGTTGAATGTGAGGGGGACTTGAAGCACTTGTTGATGCAAATCAAGGATTTCAACCTTCAATATGGATTATAACTCAATATAGAGAAAATCAAAATCATTAAGAATGTCATGATGACATCAAGAACACCATACACAAAGAAAACTAGGTGTAATTAAGAAAATAGAGAAGAAGGGACATCAAAGTAGAATATCAGAAGAGACCTTTCACGTTTTTCTTAGATGTAGAGTAGCTAAAGGACAAGAACTAAGTGAAATAAAAGAGTTGAACAAAGAATTTCAAAGGGAAGCTTGAGAAGGCAAAGTGGATTATTATAATGAAATGTACAAAGACCAAGCATTAGAATATCAAAAAGGAAAAACATGCTCAGCATATTTTAAGCTGAAAAGACTAAAGGAAAAAAAATCAAACATGAGTTGCAATATTAAAAGATTCTATGGGCGAAATATTGAATGATGCAGGAGGCATCAAAAAAGATAGAAAGAATACACAAAGTCACTATATCAAAAAGAAGTAATTGACATTCAACCATTTCAAGCAGGAGCATGTCAGCAAGAATCAATAGTATGGAAAGAAGAAATTCAAGCTGCATTGAATGCATTAGCCAAAAACAACTCCACAGAATTTGATGAATTACCAATTAAAATGTTTCAACAAGCTGATGAACTGTGCTGGAACCATTCACCCACCTATGCCAAGATATTCGAAAGGGGTCCAATTGACTGGACAAGATCCACGCCTGTACCCATTCCAAGGAGAGATGACTAAACAGAACGCAGAAATTATTGAACATCATTAATATAACATACAAGCAAAGTTTTGCTGAAGATCATCCAATAACAGTTATAACAGTGCTTTGACAAGGAGCTGCCAGAAAATCAACCTGGATTCAGAAGACAACGTGGACTATGGGGTTTCATTGTCAATATCTATGGAACTTGGTTGAAAACAGAGACTAACATAAAGATATTTGTGTTTTATGATTTATACAAGTATATTGTCATAGTGGATCATAAAAAAACATAGATATCCTTGACAAGAATAGGAATTCCACAACACTTAAATGTATACATGTAGAAACTGTACATGGACCAACAGGCACTCTTTCAATAAAACAAGGCAATATTTCATGGTTTAAAATTAAGGATGTTGGGTTTCAGGGTTGTATCTTCTTAACACACTAATTCAATCCATATGATGAGCAATTAAACATAGGAACTGGACTATAAGAAAAGAATGCAGTATCAGAATTTAAGGATGGCTTATTAGTAACCTGTCATGTGCAAATGAGACACCTTGCTTGCTGTAAGTAAGGAAGTTTTAAGCACTTGCTGTTGAAGATCAGGAATTTCAATCCTCCAGGAATGACTCCCTCCACATATATACAACACATTGCTAAGAAGAGAGGTAGGAAAATATCTAACACAAAAGGCATGAGATGACAGCAAAGAATTCACAGATGGATATAATAACTCTGAACGTCAATGGCTCGAATCTACCCATTACAAGACAAAGAATAGGAATCAGAAACAAAACCCAGCAATCTGTTATCTGCAAGAGACAAATATCAGAGGATGCTTGATAGCAAAAAATGCACCTATGAAGAAGGAAGAGAACTTATGGTCGATATCCTATCACACAGCCTTCAGCAGTTGGAACAGCAGAATAATCCTTCTACTAGAAAAATAAAAGAAATTACAAAACCAGGGTGGAGATAAATGAGTGGAAAACAAAAGTACAATGGAAAAAATCAACTCAGTAAAAAGCTGGTTCTTCAAAAGGATTAACAGAATAGACAAACCATTGGCAAGCCTAATGAAAGATAGGAAGGAGCAGACGTCAATATCTAGAATGAGGGATGAAACAGGGGAAATTATAACAGACCCTAATGAAATTAAAGACTAATTACACAGTAGTATGAAGGACTGTACTCCAATGAATACAACAACTTGGAAGACATGGACAAATACCTGGAAAAACAAACGCTCCCCAGATTACCTCATATATATGTCTAGAACTTGAACAGACCATAGCAAAAGGAGAAATAGATAAGATTATCAAGGAATTACCAACTAAAATTGCCCTGGCCCAGATGGCGTCACAGGGGAATTCTACAAAGCATTCAGGAAGGAGTGGACACCAACTCTACACAAGCTCTTCCAGATTATAGAATAGATTGGAAAACTCCCAAACACATTCTATGAAGCTAGTATAACACTGATACCAAGACTGGGAAAGGATCCCACAAGAATAGATAACCGAAGGCCAGTATCTCTAATGAACATAGTTGCAAAAATACTTAACAAAATCTTGGCCAATAGAATATATAAGTATACAAAAATAAACCATCACAACCAAGTGGGATTCATATCAGGGATGCAGGGATGGTTCCGCATCCAAAAACCATCATCATTATCCACCACATTGACAATATCAATAGATGCAGAAAAAGCAGTTGACAGCATTCCACACCCATTCCTAATGAAGACACTCAGGAAGATAGTATAGGAAGGAATTTGCCTCAATATAATAAAAGCTATATATGAAAAACCAACAGCCAGTGATACAATCAATGGAGAAATGGTGAAAACATTCCCACTGAAAAGGGGGACCAGACAAGGAGGCCATTGTCCCCACTTTTATTCAACATTATCCTGGTCTTAGCTAATAATATAAGGCAACAGAAGAATATCAATGCTTTAAGTCTGGGGAAATTATTTCTATTTGCAGATGATATGATTTTATATATTCAGAACCCCAAAGGCTCCACAGTAGGAGTGCTAGAAGTGATAGAGGAATATGTACAATGGCAGGATACAAGATCAACAAGCAGGAGTCAATTGGATTGCTATATGCAGCTGATGGGATTACAGGAAAAGAAATAAAGAAGGTAGTACCTTTCAAAATATCCAAGCATAAATTGAAATATCTAGGGATAAATCTTACCAAAGAGACAAAATATCTGTATGAGATAAACTGCAGAACATTATTACAAGAAACCAACAGGGAACTTCATAAATGGAAGAATATCCATGCTCGCAGATCAGAAGTCTCAATATTGTAAAGAAGTCAATCCTACCTAAGGAACTATATAAGTTCACTGCAATCCTGATACAAATACCAGAATCTTTTTTCAAATAAATGGAAAAACTCTTGACCAACTTCATATGGAAAATGGAAGAATCCCAGAATTGGAAAGGAACTCCTCAAGAAGAATAAAGTGGGCGGGCTTGCATTGCCTGAGTTTAAAACTTATTATGCAGCCACAGTTGTCAAAACAGCATGGCACTGGTATAATCATAGATACTCAGAACAATGGATAAAAACAGAAAATCCAGAAATTAAAACAGCATAATACACAAAACTGATCCTTGATAAGGTCTCCCAAAATATCAAATGGGAAGTGGATGCCCTTTTAAACTAATGTTGCTAGAAAAACTGGATATCAACCTGCAGAAGAATGAATCAAGACCCTTACCCTCAATCCATTTACAAGAACAAATTCAAGGTGGATCACAGACCCCGAAGTAAAACCCAAAACTATCAGTATCATCAATGAGAAAATTGGGACAAAGCTAAGAACCTTAGCTCAGGGACTGCATTGGCTATCAGACATATAGAAGGATACACACCCAGTTGACGATAAAATAGATGAGTGGTGTATATTAAAGATAAATCACATTTGTACTTCAAAAGATTTCATCAAGAAAGTAATGAGAGCCCACAGAATGGAGGAAAATATTTAATAATGACAAATCAGATAAAGGATTTATTACTAAAATCAACATAATCTTGCAAGTTTACAGACAACAAGAAAAAAAATTTAATATCCCACTGAGGAGGTGGGCAAAAGACTTGAACAAAAGATTTACCAAGGTGGAAACCTGAATGGCCAGTAAACATATGAGAAAATGTTCCCAATCATTATCCATCCAGGAAATGCAAATCAAAACAACGATGAGATACCATCTAACACCCACAAAGATAGCCCAATTAAAAAAAAACAGAAAGCAACAAATGTTGGTGGGGCTGTGGTGAAATAGGAACACTCATTCACTGCTGGTGGTCTTGTAATGATGTACAGTCACTGTGGAAACTGATTTGGTGATACCTAAAACAGATGGAAACTGAGTTACCTTATGACCCAGCAATTCCACTACTGGGCATATATCCCCAGAAGAAATAAGAAATAGGCCATGACCAGACATTTGTGCTCCAATTTCCATCTCTGTGTAGTTCACAATCGCAAAGAATTGGAGACAGACTAAATTTCCATCAATAGATGAATGGATTAAAAAAAACAACAACAACAAAAAACTCTGGTATATACACAGAACAGAGCACTACACATCCCTAGAAAACAATGAAGAAACGATGAGGCACCTCATCTCATGGAAGGAGTTGGAGGATATAATGCTGAGTGAAGTTAGCCAAGCACTAAAGGTCAAGTACAGCATAAGTGCACTGAGGTAGTTCAAACAGCAGAATGGACATCAGAGGAAAGGCACACAACACACAATTCCCGGGCTGAGGACCAGATACTATGGCATGAGCAGATCAAACCCAATGATTCATACATCACCAAAAAAAAAAAAAAGATGCAGATAGCACCTGTACTGACAGGCATGTTTCCTCCCCTCTCATATGCCTTTAAGCCCCATAGAGGGGTGGGGAAAGAAAAACAATGGCAATGGGGGAAGTCAGGACAGTATCCCACCAAAGGTGATGGTATTGTTTATATCTCCTCAGGAAAGGGAGAGCAAGGGTAGACCTCATTCCTCCGGTGTGCCAATACTTGAGGGTGATATTGCTGCTTGGAGAAGTTCATTCCCAGAGATGATTGCCAGGCAGCCTCAGCTCAAGACATAACATCCTCTCCCTAGATGACAATGCTGCAGAGGACAATCCTGAAGATACAATTCGCAGAGTCATCGGTCTGACCTGCCCAGTTTGTTCTGAGGACTTAGGTGTGCCTGACTCAAGTCCTAATTGCCCCACTTGCCTGTGAAAGTTCGATATTGACTAAGGAAGACTGAAGAAAATTGGATCGCTTCGAATGAAGGTGCGTCTAAGCATATTGAAAACACCATGAACTGCCAAAAAACCAAACACATCTATCTTGGAAAAAGTAGAGCCAGAATGTTCCTTAGAGGCAAGAATGGTGAGACTTCATCTCAATACTTTGGACATGTTGTCAGGAGAGACATGTTTCGTCAAGTAGTGGGAACAGCTGAAAAGAGGAACCTTGGACAAGATAGACTGACTTAGAGGCTGCAACCATTGGCTCAAACACAGGAATAATTGTGAAGACAGCATGGGATTTGGTGATGTTCTGTTCTGTTGTACATAGAGTTGTTATGAGTCGGAGCTGACTCGATGACACCTATCAACAACAACACAGAGAAATATTACCTGATTCTACAAAGTGTGCCATGGAGGTACTGCAGGGAATTCTAGTTTTTGAAAGAAATAATGTAAATCCTTTATACAGCTATGTTGTTGTTAGGTATCTTTGAGTTGGCTCTGACTCAAATGGACGCTCTGTACAATGGGATGGAACACTGCCTGGTCCTATGCCATCCTCACAACTGTTGCCACCACTCTGCCAATCCATCGCACTGAGGCTTTTCCATAGTACTTGACTTGATAATGTAGTGGGTTAGGCCTTGGCTGCTAACCACAAAGTCAGCAGTTTGTAACCATCAGCTGCTCCATAGGAAAGAGATGAAGTTTTCTACTGCAATAAACAGTTATAGCTCATAAACCCACATGGGCAGTTCTGCCCTGTTCTATAGGTGATGGCAGTGAGCTCATTTGTTTTGTTTTTCACCAGACATCCCTTATCTATCAAGTGAATATCTACTTTTTCATTGTTTCTCTTTGTCTTTGGATCTATTTGTGTTCACTCCGCTAGTAGTTCTCCAAATCTCCCAAGACTAGGAGCTTCAGCATCAGCTGGAGTACTCATTAGAGATGTATATACTCAGTCCTCACCTAAGACCTCCTAAATCAGAAATCTAGAAGTGAAGGAAGTAATCTGTATTTTAACAAAGCCCTGTGCTGGGTGACTCTGATTCAAGCTCCACTTGAGCTCAGTCTCATTTTAATTCCTAAGCAAAATGTTCAGGTCTCTATTTATTGGAGCTTAAAATACCAACCTCACTATAATCCAGAACCTGGGTGCGTTCCCCCCCACGCCACCCCCACCCCACCAGAGCTGAAGGATAGGACCACTGCTTTTCTTTTCTACTCTGAGTTTCTAGGCTCAACGATAAAGCTGGATCTGGGTCATGTGAAAGACACAAACTCACTGGAAATTTTAAGAGATAATTTGAGAGGAAAGCATTTATTCATGGACACCATCTGAAAGAAAATAAAGTGGCCTAAGGTTTTATAGAGATGGACAAGTATGGGAGTGAGTCACTGAGGTAGCCTGGAAATGGATCTTGTCTCCGAATCAAGAGGGTGAAGGTGGGGTTGGGGTCTTGCTTTTGGGAACACCAAAGAGTGGAGGATTTCTCCTTTCTCTTCACTTTCCAGGAACACAGGACTCAGATAAAATGCCAAGTGGCCAGCCCTCATGTAGCCCACAACTTTGATCTCTTCCCCCAAATACAGTCTCAACCTTGGCTCCTGCTTAGTCTGCCTTGGCCCCAGTTCTCTTGAGTTCTAATAGTTACTTGTACAGCCATCCTGTCTCCTGTTGGATTTCAAGCTAAGAAGGGAAACCCTTGCCTTGGGCTTGCAAGTTTTCTAAACATCAGAGCCTCTTGTCTGGCGGACTCAGAAGTATATTTAGGATATGGCAGGTATGGCACGTGCCCTGGGTGCCACTGGAGGGGGGATTTAATGAACACAATCGAGTCACCATCTCTGTCTCCATCTCCAGCTGTGAGCAACCATTCAGCAATTTACAATTAATTCCCATAGGAGTTATTTTTAGCAGCTATACCTCTGAGAATACCCATGCAAGTCCTTATCTGGGTGATGTTGCTTCTTGCCTGAGTACCTCAATCCATGTTTCCTTTTCCCCATATTCTTTCTCTTAGTTGAAACGTTGATGTCAAACTTCTTGCTGTCCACCATTTCTGAAACTGTGCTTCAAACAGCTATGCATCTTGACCTCAATCCTCACGGGACTTTACCCAGCACCAGTGTCTACAGTCAGATGTATTTCCCCAGCCTCGCTCAATTCAAATACCCAGTGACTTAGCAGGCTTCTGGATGTCTTCACCTCCCTACCTGAACCATCTTATCTCACTGGATCCATGAAGTCTCATATCTGAATATGGCTTGTGACAAATTGCCCAATATCACAGAACCAGAAGGACCAATTCTTGTACATGTTTCCTTCTTGCTGAGTATTGGGGGGTGAATGATTGATGCTATACAAAGTATTTTCAGCGATTAGGAAACTCACTACTTAAATCTTCCATCGTTTTGTTGTCACTGTGGATAGAACAACCCGCTGCATCCTTAGAGCCTGATGCATCTTGTAGTGAGGCTAGGCTTCTTCTGTAACTGTTGGTAGTTATCTATTAAGACATTTATAAACTGAAAAGAAAGAGAAAATACAGCAAATCCAAGAAGAAGGCAGCTCAGCACAGGTGGGGAAATGATTACATGGGAAGGGACAAAGATAGGGATGCCCAACACCCACTCCTGAGAGGTCTCTGCGGAAGTGTGGCGGGAGGAGCGCAGGCAGGCGGGGCTAGATGAGCTTCTCACTCATTAATCATGGCCGTCGGGTGCAGGAGATGAACGTGAGCGGGTTTCCTTTGCGTAGAGATTGGGTGTGCTGTGGAAGCATGCTGGCTTCAGGGTCTGCACTGCTGCAGCCACTGCAAGGTAATCACAAGTGCTCCCCCCAGGGGTTACAGCAGAGCCTACCCAGGAGGTGCTGGCTTCTACCTCCTCCCTGCAGCCCTCCCTCTTAGAATCATTGCTTCTTGCTAAATCCCTGTTCTGAACCTCTGGAAAGGAGGTTCTACAAAAAAAAGTCAACAAGAGGAAACATTTTCCACACATGCTCATCAATTTGGATTTATTGTCTTAAAAAAATTACGTTAGTGTTTTCCTTAAATAGTTCATTTCCCTGTGGAGATATAAACAATACCCTCCCCTTGGTGTGTGTGTGTGTGGGGGTGTTAGTGTCCTGTGCCCCAGCTACTCATTTTTTTTCCTTCCCATCCCCTTTTTTAGTTGGCTACTATATGTATCCTTGGATTTTGTCTGGTCCCTGCCATACTTCCTGGTCCTCATGCCAGGAATGTTTGCATACAGTAGCTTTTTTCCCTATGCCCCTTTTACATTTTTTTTAAAGCTTACCTCAGCAGACTCATGTTGTACTTGTCCTTTTGTGCTTGGCTTATTTTGCTTAGCATAATTTCCTCCAGCTCTTCCCTTGTAGCAATGTGCTTCATATGTTGCTTTTTAGCGATGCGTAGTACTCCATTGTATGTATATACCACAGTTTTTTAATCTACTGGTCAGTTGATGGAAAGGGTTGTTTCCAACTCCTTGCAATTGTGAACTGCGCCGCAATGAACACTGAACCACAGATGCCTGGCCATGGTTAGTTTCTTGCCTCTTCTGGGTATATGCCCAGTAGGGGGATTGCTGAGTCGTGTGGTAACTCAATTTCCATCTGTTTTAGATACCGCCAGATTGATTTCCATAGTGACTGTACATACTTACAGGTCCACCAGCAGTATACGAGAGTTCTTGTCTCCCCACAGCCCTTCCAACACTTGTTGATTTATATATTTTTTTAATTGGGCTATCTTTGAGGGTGTTAGGTGGTACATCATTGTTGTTTCAAATTGTATCTCTCTTATGGCTAAAGATCGGGAACATTTCCTCATATGTTTATTGGTCATTCGGATTTCTGCCCCTGAAACTTCTGTTCAGGTCTCTTGCCTTTTTGGAAGGTAGCAGACTACTGTAGATTTTAGTAATAAGGCCTTTGTCTGATGTGTCATTTCTAAAGATGGTTTCCCTGACCATGGCATCTCTTATTACTCTCTTGGTAAATTCTTTCGATGTCCACAGGTGTTTTATCTTCAGTGTATCCCATTTGTCAATTTGTACCTCCTCTGTGCTTGTGTCCTTCCCTATTTCTGATAGTCTATATATATTCCCTGTGCCAAACTTCTCAAATTTGTCCTATTTCCCTCATTGATGGTCCTAATAGTTTTGTGCTTAACTTCAAGGTCTGTGATACACCTTAAGTTTATTCTTGTGCATGGAATGAGATAAGGGTCTTGCTTCATTTTTCTGCAGGTAAATGTCCATTTTTTTCCTGCACCACTTGTTAAAGAGGGCATCTGCTTCCCATTGGATATTTTTGGAGCCCTTAGCAAAGATCAGTTGTCTGTATGCTGATGATTTTATTTCTGGGTTTTCAGTTCTTTTCCATTGGTCTGAGTATCTGTCATTGTACAAAGACCATGAGGTTTTGACAACTGTGGCTGATAGTATGTGCTACGTCAGGTAAAGCAAGCCCTCCCACTGTGTCCTTCTTCTTGAGGTGTTCTCTGCTGATTCTGGGATTCTTCCCTCTCCGTATGAAGTTGGTAATCAGTTTTTCCGTTTCTTTGAACAAAGATGAGGGTAATTGTATCGGGATTGCATTAAACTTATATAGTGCCTTTGGCAGAACTGCCATTTTGACTATATTGAATCTTCCAATCCATGAGCATGGGATATTCTTCCATTTGTTGAGGTCTCCCTTCGTTTCTTTTAGTAGTGTCCTGTAGTTTTCCCCATATAGCTCTTTTGTTCTTTCAGTCAGGTATATCCCTAGATATTTCAATTTGAATTTGGCTATTGTGAAGGGTACCACCTTTTTTATCTCCTCTTCTGTGGTCTTATCTGATGCATACAGCAGTCTGATGGACTTCTGTTTGTTGATCTTGTATCCTGCCACACTGCAAACTCCTCTATTGCTTCCAGTACTCCCCTTGTGGAACTTTTGGGATTTTCCATATATAAAATCATATCATTTGAAAATAACGATAGCTTCACCTCTTCCTTCCCCAGGCGAATACATTTGATGTCTCTTCTTTGCCTTATGCTGTTTAGCTAATACCTCCAGGACGATAATAAATAAGAGTGGGGACAAGGGGCATCCTTGTCTGGTCCCCTTTTTCAGTGGGATTGTGTTAGTCTTTTCTCCATTGACTACCACGTTGACTGTTGGTTTTTCATATATAGCTTGTATTGTCTTGAGGAACTTTCCTTCCATTCCTATCTCCTCAAGTGTCTTAAACAGGAATTGGTGTTGGATGTTGTCAAATGCTTTTTCTGCATCTATCGATATTGTCATGTGGTTCTTATAGCTTTTCATGTCACTGTGGTGATTGATCCTAATGGTCCTTCATATGTTGAAACATTCCTGAATCCCTGGTATGAATCCCACTTGGTCATGGTGAATTATTTGTTTTATATACTTTTGTATTCTATTGGCCAATATTTTGTTAAGGATTTTTGCATCGATGTCCATTAGAGATATTGGTCTGTAGTTCTCAATTCTTGTCGGATTCTTGCCAGGTTTTGGTATCAGAGTTACACTAGCTTCATAGAAGGAGTTCAGGAGTTTGCCGTCTTTTTCTATGTTCTTGAAGAGTTTGTGTAGGATTGGTGTTAGTTCTTCCCCAAATGCTTGGTAGAATTCTCCAGTTAAGCCATGTTTTCCAAGGGATTTTTTTAGTTGTTAATCCCTTGATAACCTTGTCTATTTCTTTTATTTCTATAGGTCTTTTGAGATTCTTGACATCTTTTGGGGGTATTCTAGGGAGGGATTGTTTTTCCAAGAACTTGTTGGAGTACAAATTGGAGTACAAGCCTTCATAGTACTCTGTAATTATACTTTTGGTTTCATTAGGGTTCTTTGTAATGTCCCCTCTTTCATCCCTCATTCTTGCTATTGAAATGTGTTCCTTCCTTTCTTTGGTTAGGTTTGCCAGCAGTCTGTCACTTGTGTTTATCCTTTCAAAGAACCAACTTTTAGCCACATTATTTTTTTCTATAGTTTTCTTATTTTCCCTCTCCTGAATCTCAGCCTTGATTTTTAGTATGTTTTTACTTGTGCTATTAGTGGGATTGTCCTGCTGACTCAGCTCTAGTTGTTGTAAATTTTGGGCCAGCATATCAACCATGAGCCTCTCTTCCTTTTATAGGTGTGCACGTACTGCTATGAAACTTCCTCTGATAACTGACTTTGCTTGTCCCATAAGTTTTGGTACATCATGTTCTCATTCTTGTTGGTTTCTAGAAATGTCCTAATTTCATATCTGATCTGTGCCAATTCGCACACCTTTTGCAATAGAGTTATTCATCCTTCAATAGTTTTCTCTTGTTTTCTTCACCTTCCATTTGTTGATTTCCAGCCTTATGGCACAGTGGTCAGAGAGAGAGGTCTGTATGATATCAATATTCTTAAATTTATGTAGATTCGCCTTATGCCCCAGCATGAAGTCTATCGTCAAATATGTGCCATGAAGGCTTGAAAATAATGTGAATTTTTTTCTATTTGGATGAAAAGCTCTGTAAATATATATCAGGTCAAATTGTCTAATTGTAGTATTTAGATCTCTAGCCTCCTGGTTGAGTTTCTTTCTCTGTGATCTATCTTTCTTAGAGAGCGGTGTATTGAAGTCATCCACTATAATAGTTGAGACTGTGGTTTCTTTTTTCATCTTTTGGAGTGTTTGGTTGAAGTATTCAGCGGGTCTCTCATTCGGGGAATATATGTTTGCAATCCTTAGCGGTTCTTTGTCTACCATTCTCTTGAGCATTATATAGTGTCCCTCCTTATCTCTTTTTATGGTTTGCACTTTGAGGTCTATTTAATCTGAGATTAGGATTGCAACTCCTGCTTTTTTGAATTGCTGTTTTCTTGGTATGCCTTTCTCCAGCCTTTGACTCTCAGCCTATTTTTTTCTGTAGCACTGAGATGTGTCTCCTGTAGGCAGCAGATTGATGGATTGTGTTTTCTAAACCAGTCTGCTAGCCTCAGTCTTTTAATGCCTGAGTTCAGGTCATTGATATTCAGAGGTATTATCTCCATCTGCGGACTCTGTGATTTCATCTTATACCTTTTATGTTGGATGTTTCCTCCTTTCCTTTCTTATTAGTGTGTTGTCATGTGTGTGTGTGTCATTCTTGACATCTTTCCATCCTTAAGCCAATGCTCTCTTTGGGTCTGTTTTCTCTTTGTTGCCCTCTGGGTGAGGTTGTTCTATGTGGTGTTCTTGTATTTATGTTTGGTGAGTGTTGTTCTTCTGCCCATACTAGGTCGGCAAGGATCATTTGTAGGGCTGGATTTATTCTAATGTATTCTTTGAGGGTTTCCTTGTCTGGGAAGACTCTTACTTTTCCATCTATCTTGATTGATAATATGGCTGGGTAGAGTATTCTTGGGTTTGCGTTGTTTTCCTTCAATTTTTTAAATATGTCAGTCCACTCTCTCCTCTTCTTCATAGTTTCTACTGATAGGTCTGAGTATATTCTTATTTGGGAACCTTTATATGTGATTGCTTGTTTTTCCCTAGCTACTCTCATGATTTTCTCCTTTTCCTCAAAGTTGGATAGTTTAACTATTATGTGCCTTGGTGACTTCTTCTTGGGATTCAGTCTAGTTGGTGTTCTTTCAGCCTCCTGAATGGTTGCCTGGTTTTCATTCATTAAGCTGGAGAAATTTTCCTCCAAGAATTCTCTTACTATAGTTGCAGATGACTTCTTTGTTATGTCTTCCTCTGGTAATCCAATAATTCTAATGTTGTTCCTCTTCATAGCATCAGACATAGCTCTTAAGTTTTCTTCAGCTTCTCTGATGATCTCATTAGATTTTTGTTCGTGTTTGTTAAAGTCTGCTTTGCTGTCCTCCAAGTCACTGGTGCGGTTCTTGGCTTCCTCCAGTTGATTCTCAAGGTCCGTGTATCTGCTACTTGTTTTTGTCACATCCTCCCTAAGCTCCTGCATTTCCCTTTGGTGTATGGCCTTTATCTCCTCTATCATTTCATCCTTTTTCTGTATTGTTTCCCTCATATCCTGTATGACTTCAAGCAGCATTCTAAAAATTTCTTTCTGTGGCAACTCAATGTCTGCTTCATCTATGCATGCTGTTATGTTCAGGACATCTTCTGCCATTGCCTTTTGTTTCTCCTGTTTTTTCATTGAGGTCATTGGGGCTGATGGCTGTTTGTGTTGAGTTGTTTGAGAGGAGCCAGGTGCCATTTTCCAGGGAGTCCAAGAGCACTGGATCTCTGGGATACATGTAGGAATGCTTCTTCGAATTGCCTACATGTAATTTCACTATGGAAATAGCCTACCACGTTATCCTCCTGTGGCTTCCCTCAGAGGGGAGTGCCCCAGAAATCGTGTGGGTTGCCTGCTTTGATGTAGAACACCACGAATGGTGGGCGGAATTTCCTTGGTCAGATAGATCACTGTCGAGGTTGAGCAGAGGTTCCTGCAGCAGCCTGGAGCATTGGAAAGTGTTGGCTGGGGTGCCTTAGGCCGTGTGAGGCACTAAGGTAGGCAGGAGGAAGTTCTCTCAATCATGTGGACCTACAGAGGACAAATATGAGCTCCCCCAGCCACACAGCAGAAATCCCCCAGTAAGAAGTTGGGCAGAGTATCCCCTGCTGGAGGTCGGGTAGGATTTCCCCAACCTCGTGCCAGCTCCCCAACCTCGAGCTCACCTAACTTGTTGTATGGCAGGTGTAAATGACCTAGGATAAGGGGAGTGGTCTGGAGGACAGCAGTAGAGTGTGAGAGAACAGGGAAGAGACAAAAAAGTAGAAAAAAAATTTAAATATAAGTCCATTGAGACCGTGTGGGGATAGAGAGAAGAGAAGGAAACAAAAGTAACAATGTAGCTGAGCCTCAATCCCTGCCCATGGAGCTGCAAGGCTTCAATTCCTGATCCAAGTCAGCAGCAAGCTATGGCTGTGTTGAGATTAAGCTCCTGTGCCTGCTTCAAATGGTCCTAGCTCTGGCTGAGACAGTTGCGGGGCTAAGGTCAAGCCCTAGCCGGCCTCCACTGTGGTAAGCCAAAAGCCCGCAGGCCCTCAAAACCTTGTGGATCTGTGCAACTTACCTTTATGATGCTCCTCCTGAGATCCAGCAGTGTTGAATTCCCCTCCTATAACTCTCCTGGCCTGTCTTCTTAACTACATTTGCTTATTCACTCGTTATGTCGGGAGGGTGAGCATCTCTGAATGCCAATTTATGAGAACAAAATGCTCTCATATTGAGGGAAGTTAGGAGTAGAAGCACGAAATCCGTCCACTTACTCAGTGTATTGACATATAAATATATGTACATAGGCCAATACCTCTATTTTGTGGATTAATGCATTTACATTTGTACACACTTATGCTTATATCTCTAGCCATTGCTTTGCTTCATAGGTCCATTCTCTGTTTCTTTTTACTGAAGTTAAACTTTATCAGGTTAGTTTTTTAAGGAACTATCCAATTAATTTGGTGGTTTGTAGACAATGAACACAAAGAGAACTTTTCTCTCCCCAGCCACAGTGAGTTCTGCTATAGGGGTGGAAAGGGGCCTGGTCTCGAAAGATGCTGTGGTAAGTCCATCTGCTTTTGTTGTTGTTAGATGCCATTGAGTCAGTTCCAATCCACAGAGACTTAATGAACAACAGAACAAAACATTCCCCTGTCCTGTGTCATCCTCACAAGTGTCCCTATTCTTGAGCCCAATGTTGCAGTCACTGTGTTAATCCATCTCATGGATGACCTTCCTCTTTGTTACTGCCCCTCCACTTTACCAAGCATGGCATCCTTCTACAGGGAACGGTCTCTCCTGATAACATGTCCAAAGTATGTAAGACAAAGTATTGTCACCCTTGCCTCTAAGGAGCATTCTGGCCATACATCTTACAAGACAGACTTATTTGTCCTTTTAGTAGTACATGGAACTTTCACTATTCTTTGCCAGCACCACAATTAAGATGCATACATTTTTCTTTTGTCTTCCATATTGAATATATGACTTTCACATGCATATGAGGCAATTGAAAATACGATGACTTGGATCAGGTACACCCTAATCCTTCTGGTAGTTACATAATCTGGTTATAATTTGGGACTTGAGAGAAGAGCTAAAGGGGTAGAGTCTAGTCTGTCAATCATGTCATAGCCAATGAGGCCTCTGTGTGGGCATGGCCTTCTCCTGAGAATTCTGGGAGCTCCCGTATTTCCTCCTTGGAGATGGGGGCCACTTCTCTCTCTCTGCTCACTCCCTTGAAAACTCTCTACTGAAAAGACTCACTCCATGAGAGACACTCTACTGACAAGACACATGGCACTACACAGTTCCCATTCCCTGGGAACTGGAGGAGCCACGTGGAGACCCCTGCCAACAGTGCTTAGATACTGCTACCGCCGCAGGATCCAAAAGACTTTCTACTGACAGTCCTGTGATCATCTTGCATTTGGTGTCATTGCATGTGTTTCATGAATCTGAAGAGGATTTTATAGATTGGTATTGGACATATGGGCTATGGGCTAATGCCTTTTGAGCTTGGACTGGACGGGGTTGTGCTCCTTTCTTAATGTACAATTATCTTTTATATGAAACAGTCTCTTATACACATATGAGTTTCTATGGATTTGTTTCTCTAGTCTACCCAGACTAACACAGTTCTCAAAGTACCATCCTTGTTTTTTATTACTCTAAAGAGATCTTGTGCAGCAGATTTACCCAATGCAATGGGTCTTTTGATTTCTTGACAGATGCTTCTATGAGCATTGATTAAGGAGCCAAACAAGAAAAAAGTCCTTGATAAATTCGACCTTTTCTCCATTTGTCATGATGTTATTTATTGGTCCAGTTATGAGGATTTTGGTTTTCTTTACATTGAGTTGTAATCCATACTGAAGACAGAAATCCCTGATCTTCATCTGCTTTTACCAGGGCTAACATAAGAACATTCTGGGCTCTATCCATGTGCTGCTGCCACAATCTTTAGGCTCATCCTCTAATTCCTCTGGGCCTCATAATTGTTAACCATATGTCTTTAGAATGAGAGGACAGGACTGATTTCCCTTGAGGTTTTTCTCAAGGCATCTTCTCAAATCTGAGAGCTTAATCTCCAAAGTTTTTGGGTCAAGACCAATAAATGAGTAAAGACCATGTCACAGACATCTCCCCTCTCATTACCATTTTAGCAGAGATTCGCCTAGTTATAGAACCAAGGGAAGTTGTCTATGAAACACACCCTTGATGGGTATTCTCAACCTTCCCAAGTTCTTCCTCTGTTTAGCCTTCTGCAGCATACTTCCCTGATCATGCTTCCTCTCAGTAGGAGACACATAGCAGTGTAGATGGAATTGCGGAGAGCCACACAACTATGAGTCAGAACAAACTTCACATCACCATGCAATAGCCTAGCATACATTTTGTTTTTCTCTCTGATAGGTTTTGCCAAGATAATGATATAGCTTTAGGTGTGTGTATTGGGTCATTTCAAAAATTTCATCGAAAAAAAATGGAATTAAAAGATAATGAAAAGTATCCATAAACCTTTGAAACCTCTTATGTATGTAAGTGTGTCAGCATTCATTTAAAGCATGTTTACCTCACTAGACTATGTCACAATGGGACTATTTTATCTGTTTTGTTCAACATGCAGTGTCCAGCACTTAGCAGAGTAAATAATTCATCAATTAATTATATGAATTTTCTTATTGTCTTTCAAACATTTGATCAGCACTGCTGATCAATGATCACAGGTGTAAATCACAAAGATTTAAAAATGATTAATAGACACATTGAAGGTAAAAAGAACTAGGGGAGAGTCTCCTGGCTCTGGGTGAGATGGATGAGGACATCCCACCCTCTCTCTCCCACTGATCACAACTCTAAAGCATGGACACAACGCCAGGAAACTCTCCTGAGACTTCCAACTCATTTTGTGACACAAGTACTATGTTGATACCAAAATAGTACAAAGTTAGACTAATAAGAAAATAAAAGGTATAGATAATTTTCCTCACGAATATAGATAGAGAAAATGTTACATGTAAAATTCAGCAATATAGCAAGAATAATGCATTAGTACCAAGTATGATTTATCCAAGAAATGCAAGACTGAGTCAATTTTAAGAAATCACTGTATATAGTCTTCCATATTGACAGTCTAAAAAGTAAAGTCCATATGATTATATAAATTTATGCAGAAAAATATGACAAAATACATATATTCATATTGATAATACTTAGCAAACAAATAATGAAGAAAACCTCATTAATGTAGTAAAGGGTATCTACAACTAATTGTCCACAGAGGAGGTGGACAAAGGACTTGAACAGAAGTTTCACAAGAGCAGAAATCCAAATGGCCAATAAACATATGAGAAAATGTTCCCAATCATTAGCCAGTAAGAGAAATGCAAATTAAGAAACTATGAGATACCACCTAAAAGTGTTGGAGGGCCTGTGGTGGGATAAGAACTCTTATCCCTGCTGGTGGACCTGTAGGTATGTATAGCCATTATGGAACTCAACTTGGCGATATCTAAAACAGATGGATATTGAACAACCATATTATTCCAATCCCCCTACTGGGCATAAACCCCGAAGATGCAAAAAACAACTGTAGCCAGACACCTGTGTTCCAATGTTCATCGCGGCACAGTTCACAATTGCAAGAAGTTGGAAACAATTTAAATTTCCATCAATGGATGAATGGATTAAAAACTGTGGTACATACATACAATGGAGTACCATGCCTCCCTAAAGAACAGTGATGAATGCTGGGGAAGAATTAAAGGAAATTATGCCAAGCCAAGTAATATAAGCACAAAAGGACAAGTATAATATGGGTCCATTGAGATAAGTTTAAAAATCAAAAGGGGCATAGGGGAAAAGCTATATGCATACATTCCTGGGGTGAGGTTCAGATAGTATGGCAGGGGCCAGACCCAATCCAGGCATACATATGGAATCCAACTAAAAAGAAGGGGAAAAGAAATGGGGAAAATGAAATGGGTAGTGGGGGAACAGGGCACTAACCCACCCAAGGGAAGGGTATTGTTTATATCTCCACAAGAGAGAAGAAAGGGACCTCCACCCAGTGTACCAAGATATGAATGCAACATACCAGCATGAAGCAGTGAGCCAATATAGAGATATGCAGGGCTGGCCTGAATCCCAGCTGTGTGGATAGCCCCTCTCCTCCCAGAAGAATGCACTACAGAGGACAGCACTGAAGATACAGCTCAGGGAGAGGGTTCTGTCTGATCAGAACACACAGGAGCAAACAAAGAGGGAAGGAGAGAGAAAGGGAAAGTGGAACACATCCTGGACCATCAAGCCCCAAGGATGATATTTCTGCTCAGAGCAGCCAATGAACACAGAGGACCATAGGGCCAGCCCCACCACATGACACGATGTCCCTCGCTGACCCACGGCACTATGGGGGTCAACACTGGAGACACAGTGTAGGAATTGTGCCTGATCTGACCCCACCACACCTGGGTGAAACACTAAGGGTGTGCAACAGAGCAGCAAGGGGAACACAGCAATGAATTTCCTGAGGAATCCCGAAAATAGACTTTGGGGGCTGGGTATAGCACCACCTCAGACATGACAGGTAAACACTCATACAGGGCAACAAACAGACCTGGAACTATTTATAGGTTTTTCTTGTTGTGTGTTTTGTTTTTGTGTTTATTATTGTGTTTGCATGTCTATCTAGATAAGATAGGTAAAATAAAAAATCTGGAGGGGAAAACAATTGGGCCGATGGTTCTGGCAGACATGAGAGAGTGGGAGGGGAGGGAAGAAAGGGGGAGTCAACAAACTCAGGGACAAGGGAACAACAAGTGATCTAAAATAGATGGCTAGGAGGTCATAGGATGCCTGGTGATGCTTGATCAATTACACCATAGCCGAGAGGAATTGAAAGCCGAATCAAGACCACACATGATAGTGGGACAAGAGGAAAGTAAAAGGAAATAGAGGAAAGAACTAGGAGGCAAATGACATTTAGAGAGGTCTTAATACAGGCATGTACATATGTAAATATATTTATATATAATGATAGGGAAACAGATCTATGTACATATATTTATATGTTAAGTATTAAGGTAGCAGACATACATTTGGCCTCTACTCAAGTATCCCTCAACACAAGAACACTTTGTTCTAATAACCCAGCATTCTGTGATGTTCACATTCGCTAAAGGCAAAATGGGTGCATAAGTAAATGTGGTTAAGAAAGCGGATGGTGCACGGCTACCAAAAGATATAGCATATTGGGTCTTAAAGGCTTGAAGATAAACTAGCAGCTACCTAGCCGAGAAGCAACAAAGCCTGCATGGAAGAAGCACACCAGCCTGTGTGATCATGAGGTGTCGATAGGATCAGGTATCAGGCATCTAAGACCCAGAACAAAAAATCATATCAATGTAAATGAGGGTAGGGTAGAGTGCAGACCTAAAGCCCATCTGTAGACAATTCTCACAGAAGGGTCATAAAGAAGAGGCGAGCCAGTCAGGGTTGCAGTATAGCACTGAAGAAACCCACACCCTTCCTCTAGTTCTTTAATGCTTCCTCCCACCCACTATCATCATCCCAATTCTACCATACAAATCCAGCTAGACCAGGGATGCACACTGGTACAGAAAAGACCTGTATCTTCATCAGTAAGTACTTCAAGTTCTCCTGGCTTTCAGCAAGAAATGTATCACAGGGAATACAGGGTGGATGATCCCTTCAGGACCAGTGGTGTGAGTGGTGATACTGGGAGGGTGGAGGGAGAGTGGGTTGGAGGGGGGGGAACTGATTACAAGGATCTATATACAACCTCCTCCCTGGAGGATGGACAACAGGAATATGGGTGAAGGGAGACATCGGACAGTGCAAGATATGACAAAATAATAATTTATAAATTATCTAGGGTTCATGAGGAAGGGGGGAGTGGGGAGGGAGGGGTAAAATGAGCTGATACCAGGGGCTTAAGTGGAAAGCAAATTTTTTGAGAATGATGAGGGCAATGAATGTACAAATGTGCTTTACACAATTGATGTATGTATGGATTGTGGTAAAAGTTTTATGAGCCCCTAACTAAATGATTTTTTTAAAAAGAAGAAGACAGATGGTGCCCAGGTATAAAAAGATATAGCATCTGAGGTCTTACAGGTTTGAAGTTAAACAAGCAGCCATTCAGCAGAGAAGCAACAAGCCCAGATGGAAGAAGCACACCGCCGGTGCGATCATGAGGAGTCACCTGGATTGGGTAATAGGCATCAGAAGACACATAACAAACAAACAAAAACATATTGTTGAGAATGAGGAGGGGTGCAGCAGAGACCCAACGTCTATGGGCAGACAATGGAACAAGCCCCCCACAGAGGGACCACAGGGAAGGGATGAGTCAACCAGTAAAGCATCAATGAAACACACAATATTCCTCTGGTTCCTTGAGGCTTCCTCACCCCCACTATCATGACCTCAGTGCTGCTTCTCAATTCAGACTAGACCGGAGCATGAACACAGGTATAGAAAAGAGATGGGGGCTTATGACGCATGGAATCCAGGAACAGGAGTGGGGATAGTGATACCAGAAGGGTAGGATCAAGGAGAGGAGAGGAAGGAGAAGGTGGGAACTGATAGCAACGATCGACACATAACCATACACCCCTCTCCAGGGGGAGAGCAACAGAAAACACGGGGAAAGGGAGACAGCGGTCAGTGCAAGAGATGAAAATAATAATAATTTATAATCTATCAAGAGGCTATGAGGGTGTCGGGGAAGGAGGGAAAAAATGAGGAGCTGATACCAAGGGTTCAATAGAAAGTAAATATCTAGAAATGAATGAAGGCAACATATGTACAAATATGCCTGATGCAATCAATGTGTGGATTATAAGAGGAGTTGTAAGAGTCCCCAATAAAATGATCTTTTAATGAAAAAAAAAGTTTAATGTCAATTTTTGTGAATTCCCCAAAACCAAAGGTGGGATTAAATTAGCATGACAATATTTCTTAAACTAACTACTTGTTTGTGAATAAAAACACCTTTATCTAAATAATTTTTACAAGTGTATTGCTTTCTAATTTTCATTAAAAATTCATATATTCCTTTCCAATCCACCCTTTGTAGCTTGATAGTTAATTTTAGTCTCTTTTTAAAAGAAACAATCTGTTGACACATGTGAACACACTCATTCAAATGACAATTAGAGAGTAGAAGACATTGTGGCTTGAATAGCACCTGATTCTGGCTTAGCTAGCCACCAGAGACTGGGACACTAGTTATGACTTTCCCAGGCCTGGAGAAGAGAGGCATTTTCTGAAACAGAAGAATTGTATCTGGCAAGTTGTAGAAGCATTCATACTTAGAATCACTACAATAGTCCAGTGCAGTAAGAAATGTATTATTTGACATTTAGTCCAAGAGATGAAGGGATTTTCTCTATGTTCATTTCATGATCATAAATATTAAAACTTAAAAACATGCGTGTGATTCTGGGATTGAATGCTCAATGCCTTTCACTCTCCTTCAGAAATATATGAGTGGTTTTTATTTCTAAATGTGGGATAAATCTGTATTTGATGATCCTTTTTCAAAAAATGTCTGCTGTTTGTGACTTAACAAATTAATATCTAATAGAAAGAAACCATCAGCTCTGAAAAGTCATCTTTAATCCTAACAATTGTGCTATAGACTGCGCAGATGTTTAGATGCGGGCCTTACTCTCACCAATTGAATGAGTTTCAGATGTTCTGCGAATGACTACTGTTGTTGTCGCTATGTGCAGTGGAATTGGCTCTGACTCATTGTGATCCTCTGTCCAGCAGTGTGAAACACTGTCTGGTCTGCACCACCCTCCCATTTGTTATATGTGAGCCCATTGTTTCAGCCACGGGGTTACTTCATTTCCTTGAAGATTTTCCTCTTTTTGCTGACCCTCTACTAAGCATGGTGCCCCTTTTCAGGAGTGTGTCTCTCTTGATAATATAAAAGACTAGGGTAGAAATGTTGGTGACGAATATTGAAAGTGCCATGCACTGCAGAAAAACAGATCTGGCTTGAGGAAAGCACAGCCAGAATGTTCCTTAGAAGTGGGGATGGTGAGACTTTGGCTCATGTACTTTGGGAACGACTTTTATTGAGGCAAACAATTTAGAACATCCAGTCATCAATGCAGCCTAGTCAAAAGAAATTATATTTTCTCCTATTGCTGACCATAGAAAGAGCCAAGATCCTACTATTAGAAGGAGCAGCCTACTACTATTCCACAGAAAATTTTCAGATCATTCCTCTACTCTCACTCACACGCACACAC
>NW_022103904.1:9155486-9157430 GCF_000313985.2 Echinops telfairi
TGACCATAGAAAGAGCCAAGATCCTACTATTAGAAGGAGCAGCCTACTACTATTCCACAGAAAATTTTCAGATCATTCCTCTACTCTCACTCACACGCACACACCCCCCCTCCCACACACACACTTCCTCTTTTACTGCAGACAATGTTGTTGATGTACATCTTGAATAGAAATATGGAGATTTTTGGAATTGTTTGCAACATGTATGTGGATGATGTCAAACACCAGAGCCAATGTTCAGGTGAACAGGAAAGGAAGTCATAGCATATATTGAACTGCTTTTCCATTTAAATAAGTTTTACTTTTTTGGAGAAGAAACAGTTTATGACATAGCAGGCCTATTTATGCATATCTTGTGGAACCCTGGTGGCATATTGGTTACAAGTAGGGCTGTGATCCACAAGGTTTTCAGTTCAAAACCACCAGGAGCTCCACAGGAGAAAGACAGAGGTTTCTACTTCTGTAAACAGTTAAGGTCTCATGAGTAGTTTTACCCTGTTTTATAGGGTCACCATGAGTCAGAATTGATTCAATGGCAGTGAGTTGAATTGAGTTGAGTGGAGTTGAGTTGAGTTGAGTTGAGTTGAGGCCCACCAGAAGAAGGAAAAGTTAGGCTTATTAGGGGTAGGTCTAGAATGTAGACCTGTGTCCCAAGGTGGATTTTCAACCATCTGTTACTGAGAGTGAGAATATACTCACTGGTAGTGATTTCCTTTGTCAGTGTTCTTTTGTTTTTGTTTTGGTCTCTTTGCACCAGTGAAAACATTTCCCAGGCCAAGAAACCTGGATTTTTCCAAGCTTTGGAATCACATCCTCTGATTAAGTTGTGCAGTAAAGTAAAATAAGCACTCTGTCAAGTTGACTAATTTTCACTTTCATATGTTGATTTTGTCATCTGTGAAAATAACCTAATGCTTATTACTGATGATTTAATAAATGCTATCCTTAACTACCAGCCACTAGTTACTCTCAGGTTGACTCCAACTCATGGTAATGCTAGGTGTGTGCTAGGGTAGAACTGTGAATTATGGGGCATTCAATGGATGATGGTTCAGAACTAGCTCTCTAGGCATTTCTTCTGAGGCACCTCTGAGTGGGCTCAAATGTCCAACCTTTCTGTTAGCAGTCAAATTTTCTTGCTTTTTTGCTCTCCCTAGGGACTCAGGTGATTAACAAGAAGTGTAGTTTGACTCTGTTCATAGGTTTTCAAACTTATTAGGCCAATTCCCCCATTAAAAATTATTCAGGGTCCCCTAGCAATTAAAAATTTTATGTTACAGCCCCAAACCTAGAATAAAATATAGGTATCTCCTTTTGCAATCCCCATGAATCATTCCAGCACCCCAAGGGGTGACATACAAGAATATCTCTCCCTTGATTTTAAAACATGCATGGAAAACATCAGCAGTTTATACTCTTCTTTTTCAATAACCAGAGAAATACTTTCCAATTAAACATTTGATTTCAGAGGAAATAAGAGTGTATGGAAAAGATGAACTCAGGTGTAAATTCACTCTTACTTTCTTGACCTGGTTTTCAATTGCCAGCAGCAAAAGACCAAGAGAACAGAAACCACAAAGATCCCATATTTGTGAATTCCATGTCTTCTCCTAGGGCTTTAACATTGAAAGACGAGTAGACTTTTAACGGGTCCAAAAAGTCTGCACACAGTAGGAGAGGGAGAATTTCAGACACTCCCCATACTTCCTCTTATTCCCAGATCTCTGCCAAAGTCCAGCCCAATTCCAATTACTTCTGGGAAAACTACTATCACTCCTGCAACAAGAAACCATGTCAGCACCAACATTTAGCCCAACAGATGGCTTTCGGGGCAAATAGAAATGATCTACCTGGGGAAGCAAGGAGCTGACATGAAGTTGGATATATTTGCAAATGACTCATTGTGATGAGTTCTTTGTGGTTGTCAGTGTTCAGGCTTTTTGT
>NW_022103904.1:9157530-9160905 GCF_000313985.2 Echinops telfairi
AGCCCCAAACCTAGAATAAAATATAGGTATCTCCTTTTGCAATCCCCATGAATCATTCCAGCACCCCAAGGGGTGACATACAAGAATATCTCTCCCTTGATTTTAAAACATGCATGGAAAACATCAGCAGTTTATACTCTTCTTTTTCAATAACCAGAGAAATACTTTCCAATTAAACATTTGATTTCAGAGGAAATAAGAGTGTATGGAAAAGATGAACTCAGGTGTAAATTCACTCTTACTTTCTTGACCTGGTTTTCAATTGCCAGCAGCAAAAGACCAAGAGAACAGAAACCACAAAGATCCCATATTTGTGAATTCCATGTCTTCTCCTAGGGCTTTAACATTGAAAGACGAGTAGACTTTTAACGGGTCCAAAAAGTCTGCACACAGTAGGAGAGGGAGAATTTCAGACACTCCCCATACTTCCTCTTATTCCCAGATCTCTGCCAAAGTCCAGCCCAATTCCAATTACTTCTGGGAAAACTACTATCACTCCTGCAACAAGAAACCATGTCAGCACCAACATTTAGCCCAACAGATGGCTTTCGGGGCAAATAGAAATGATCTACCTGGGGAAGCAAGGAGCTGACATGAAGTTGGATATATTTGCAAATGACTCATTGTGATGAGTTCTTTGTGGTTGTCAGTGTTCAGGCTTTTTGTAAACTTCTAATTACTAGGTAGACCATTCAGCAGATGATGTAGCTGCCCTGTTTAGTCTTCTGGGAGTCCACAACAGTCTGCCTTTGCCTGGACATTCCAGTCCCTTTGTGACAAGGACTTGACTTCATGTTCCTCTTATCTTCAATGTCTAATTCACTTATTTTTGTAGCCATCATTGTGAATATTCATGGACATGAATTTGAGTCCAGACAGTAAAAGAGGATGCTGCCTTCTCCTGTAGTCTTTGAAGATATAAGGGAGCAGATTTATTTATATATGGTCTATTTTTCCAGAATATTCCTGGGAAAATTTAGGGAAATGTGAATATTCCTAAACGACCCATTAGGTTGCTAGCACAAGGTAAACCACTAAAAACCATCAGCCAATCCTCAGGAGAAAGGAGGTTTTTTACTCCCATAAAGATATACATTCTTATAAACACACATGACAGTCTCACCTGTCCTACAGGGTCACAGTATGTCAAAATTGACTTGATGGTGGTAAGAAATTATTGTACTTAGATTAATTGAGTCACAGATTTAAAATTTCTCTGAAAAATTATGTAATTGGAGACTTCTGGGAAGATGGTGACTGAGTAACACATACCAGAGAGACTCCACAGAAATCAGCACAGGAGAGTTACTAAGATGGAAATTCCACACTGCTGGGTTGCAGGAGGAGCATCATAAAGATAAGTAGGCACAGATCCACTAGGTTTTAAGGAGTTGGAGGCTTTTGGCTTACCACAGTAAAAGCCTGCTAGGTTTGACCTTAGCCCTGCCACTGTCTTGGCCAGAGCTGGGATCATTTGGAACTGGCCCAGGAGCTTTATATCAACACAGCCCCAGCTTGCCACTACCTCAGGGCAGGGATTAACCCCCTTCAGCTGCATGGTCAGGGATCTGAGCTCAGCTATATTATTACTTTTGTTTCTCTCTCTTCTCTCAATCCCCCCAGTCTCAGTGGGCTTAGTTATTTTTCTTTTCTTTTTCTCTTCCCTTTTCTCTCACATGCCAATGCCAACCTTCAGACCACTCCCCTTAGCCTAGGGCATTTATGCCTGCCCTCCACCCAGCTTGGAGAGCTCCACTCTCTACAGTGTAACCAAAGGCTGGGGAAAGCCAGCCAATCATCCCCCAGGGGATATCGTGCCCAACTTCTTTGAGGGGAAATTCCTCCTGCCTGCCCTCTAAAGTGCTTATCATGTGGCTGGGGAAATCCTGTCTACCTTCTTTGGGGGAAATTCTGCCTGTGTGGCTGGGGGAGCTCCTATCTGTCTTCTGTGGTTCCACATGACTGAGGGAACTTCCTCCCACCTTCCAGAGTGCCTCACATGGCCTAAGGCATCTCGGCCAACACTCGCCAGCATTCCATGCTGCTGCAGGAACCTCTGATCAACCTCTGCAACAATTTACCTGACCAGGACAATTCTGCTCACCATTAGTGGTGCTCTATACAAAAGCAGGCAAGCCACTACATTTCTGTGGCACTCTCGTAACGTGCAACTCCACATGCCCTCTTCAGTGCCCTAAACTGCCATGAGCCACACAATCATGGCTTCTGGTAAGATTATCCAGTACAGCACCATCCTCATGGGTCCACAACAACCCAAACAGCATCCCCTGAGAGGACCAGCCAATTTGGTCTCTAAATAACAGAACACTGGCTGACTAGGGAAAGAGTGAAGTCATGAGAGGATGAAGCAATAGGCCAATTCCATGGTGAAATTAGCTGCAGGCCGTTCAAAGAAGCATTCATACGAGTCTTCCAGATACCGCCAGTGCTCCTCAACTCTTTGGAAAATGGCACCTGGCTACTCTGGAACAATGCAATGCAAACAGCAATCAGCTCCAGTAACCTCAATGAAAAAATAGGAGAAACAAAAGGCAATGGCAGAAGATATCCTGAATTTAATGATGTGCATAGAAGAAGCAGACATTGATCTGTCACAGAAAGAAATTTTCAGAATGCTGCATGGAGTTATATAGGATATAAGGGAAACAATACAGAAGAGGGATGAAATGATAGAGAAGATAAAGTCCACACACCAAAGATAAATACAAGAACTTAGGGAAGAGTTAACAGTCAATAACAGACTGACAGACCTCAAGAATTGACTGGAGGAGAGAGAGAACTGCACCAGTGTCCTACAGGACAGCCAAGCAGACTTTAACAAATAATTGATGATCTAATAAGATCATCAGAGAAACTGAAGAAAACCTAAGAGCTATGTGTGATGCTATGAAGAGGAACATCAGAATAATTGGATAACCGGAGGAAGACACAACAAAGAAGTCATCTGCAGCAATAGTGAGAGAACTCTTGGAGGAAAATTTCCCCAGATTAATGAATGAAAACCAGGTAACCATTCAGGAGACTGAAAGAATACCAGCTAGACTGAATTCCAGGAGGAAGTCACGAAGGCACATAATAGTTAAACTATCTAACTTTGAGGAAAAGGAGAAAATCATAAAAGCAGCTAGGGAAAGAGAAGAATCACATATAAAGGTTCCCAGATAGGAATATGCTCAGCCCTATGAAGAATAGAAGAGAGTGGAGTAATATATTCTAAACATTGAAGGAAAATAATGCAAACTCAAGAATACTCTACCCAGCCAACTGATCTATCAAGATAGATGGAGATGTAAGAGTCTTCCCAGACAAGGAAAAACTCAAAGAATACTTTAAAAGAAAGCCAGCTCTACAAAA
>NW_022103904.1:9174338-9176439 GCF_000313985.2 Echinops telfairi
CAACCCCTTTGTCAATCCATCTCTTTGAGGGTCTTTCTCTTTTTCAATGCACCTCTACTTTACCAAGCATGATGTCCCTCCCCAGAGACTAGTCTCTCCTGACAAGTGTCCAATATACGTAAGACAATGTCTCAGCATATTTACCTCAAAGGAGAACTCTGGCTGGACTTCTACGACAGATTGGTTTGTCTTTTTAGCAGTACATGGTACTTTCAATATTCTTTGACAGCATCACAATTCAAATACATAGATTTTTTAGTCTTTCTTATCCAATGTCCAACTTTCACTCACAACTAAAAATGTTATGGCTTTTATCAGGTGCACCATAGTCTTCAAAGTAACATTCTTGCTTTTCAATCTTCTGAAGAGGTCCTATGCAGCAGATTTACCTAAGGCAACACATCTTTTGATATCTTGCCTACTGCTTCCATGTGTACTGATTGAGGAGCCAAGCAAGATGAAATCCTTCACAATTTCAATCTTTTCTCCATTTATCTTGATGTTACCTATTGGTCCAGTTATGAGGATTTTGATTCTCTTTACATTGAGTTGCGTTCCATACTGAAAGCTGGAAGATACAATATTCTATTTTGTACATACGAGAGGCTTCAAAAAGTTCTTGAAACAATAGAATTAAGAGATAATGTAATTTCCCCCTGAGCTTTTTAAAGTCTCCTCTTGTAGTACACATATGCAAACAAAAGTAGAACAATAAGCAACTTTATTATCTACCATTCTTTCTGTATTTACCGAAAAGAAATGTTGTGGTCACCAAGGACAATGAGACATCCATGCAGTGTAGTAAACAGGTCAACTAAAGAGGAAAGAACATAAATGAAGCGTGACAGATGGAGAAACATAAACTAAGCATGAAAGAACAGAAAGGAGAAGTAGAAAACAAACAAAAAACAGAGACATAAAACAAAAGCAAGGAAAGAACTAAAAGAGAGTCTGTCAAAGGAGGAAGAAAAAAGAAAGGACAGAGAGCAAGCGCTGGAGACAAAGCACAGGTGAAAGGAGAAATAATAAAATGGATGCTTACATGAAGAGCAAGTATGTGTGTCTTGGTAGTGATTACAAAATAAGTTTTAGAGATGGTTTAAGGAGCAACTCTACCTCTTGTTCACTGTGTTATCTTGGGCAAGTCATCTCACTTGTATTTTCATTCCTCATCTACTAATTGGGACTAGCAGCGGCACCTGGGGCGTGTGAGCGCTGTGCTCTGTTGTTGGTCGGTGCTGTCCAGTCAGCTGTGACTCTTCCACGTGCTGCCGGAGCTGATCCTACATCTGGTTCATCAACTTCCTATGTGTCACCTGCTGATCCCGGGAATCGTCAGTGGACTGCTGACCTTGGATTTATTTACCTGCATTCCCCAACTTGTGACCTTCTTTCTTTGTAATCCTGCTTCCTGTTCATCAGCTTCCAAAGCTTCATGAGTCAAAGAAGCCTTCAGCTTACATCTAACCTATGGATTTTGAACCAGATTGGATTTGCTTACTTTTACAACTGTATGAGCCATTTCTTGATACAAATCCCTTTATAGATGCATACACATTCAAACATCATTGGTTTTGTTCTCCAGAAAACTCAACCTAACAGAGTATGAATATTCTAATAGATTCTTAAGCCTGATTAATTCTAAAGCACTAACAATACTACCCCATTAGTACTAACAAGTTTGCCACTATTAGTAAAGATGGTGTTGAACATCCATGGCATAAAGTAGCAATGTTAATACATAAAATATAACTACAAATACATGAACTGCTGATGAGAAGTGAGATTATGGGTGATCTTGTGTTTGAAATATTTAAAATCAATTTTGTCAGAATGAGAAGTATAGGGAAGCTGGTTGGTTCCACTTGCAATAGAACAATTGGTAAAGGAAAAAGATGAGCTTAGGACTTCAGAGTCAGAGCTCAAATGCTACATAAAGGACTGCAAAGTTTCTACATGTGCCATGAAGGAAAGTCTTATTTCTTATAGCAACAGAGCTGATGTGCTGAAAATCAAACCCAGTCTTGTCATAAGAGTGGTTGAATTTTAATGCCAACTGAATTTGCAACCTCAAATAGTGTCTGATGTTAAAGTGTGGGAA
>NW_022103904.1:9177683-9179114 GCF_000313985.2 Echinops telfairi
ATGTAATCAATTATGCTATCAGGGACCTATGTGTGTGTGTAAATAAATACATGTATACATATGTAAGCACATATATGGGAGAAAGATGATGCTTTCTACTTCCTTGAAGAGCTACAGTCATGGAAACCCACCGGGGCAGTTCGACTCTCTCATATAAGGTCACTATGAGTCCAAATTGTTTTATATGTTTCTGTGTCTATTTAAGCTATTATGTAGAATTCCATGAGCAACTTTTTAAAAATTCAAGGCCAGCTTCTCTTGTTAGGGCAACTATTTCTATTATCAAAAGACTGAGCTCGATGGCAAGAAAGGTAAGAAAACAATAACAACAACATAAAACCATTTATGACTGAGGAAGGAAAGAAAGTAGCATCACTCATGTTCAAAGGCTTTCATGCTACTGAGGATGGAGGCTCTGCAGCGACTGATCGACACTGGCGGTAAACCCTTGGATTTACAGGTAGAATTGCCACCATGGCCTGTCAACCAAATGAATTGCATAATGCCTGACAGTGCAGTTGTTGGAGACATGTTTGTGGTAATTAAACCCTTAGGAGCCCAAGTTGCTGCCAATGCCCACCAATGACTGGATAATTTTGAAAAGCAAAACAAGGTAAAGGTGGTGGTCAACAAAGAAGAGTTAGAGCTGGCCTATCAGGAAGCTATGTTCAATATGGCTACTCTAAGTGGAATTGCTGCTGAATTAGTGCACACATTGAAAGCCCACATGGCCAGAGATATCACTGGCTTTGGAATTCTAGGACACTCTCAGAACCTTGCACAACAACAGAGAAATGTCCTTCATCAGTTATAAACTGCTCATCAAATGGCTGCCATTAGCAAGGCCAAAGGAAGATTTGGGTTTCTTCAAGGAACCTCAGCAGACTACTGATTTGTCTACCAAGAGAACAGGGAGCTGAATTTTGTTCTGAAATCAAATCTTCCAAGTATGGAGAAGGTCAGCATTGTGGAAAAGGGAAATTGGATGGCCTGGATTATTAACAAACCTCAAGTTCTTGAAGTCTTATCTCTGGGGGCCACAGTGACTGGGCATGCTCCTGACAATTTCACTGCCTCCTCTGAGCCAACCTTATGATATAGGAGAGCAGATCTCATGCACCCCCTAAGGCCTTTGTATACAACCATGGAGAATTCTCAAGGGTTGATTTTAAGACAAAAACCTTTCCAAAGGCTGCCTGCATTGGAGTTCCAGTTGCCCTTTCTCAATTAGTTGAATCACTTCATGAAAACCTGCTTGTATGGATTAAATGCTAGGCTGCTAACCAGAAGATCAGCAGTTCAAACCCACTGATTGCTCTGTGGGAAAAAGTTGAGGTTATCTTCTCTTGTTAAAATTAATATTTTCAGAAACCTTACTTAGGTTTGCTGTAAGTTGGAATCAGTTTGAAAGCAGTTAGTTTGGATTGACCT
>NW_022103904.1:9180180-9183845 GCF_000313985.2 Echinops telfairi
GACCGGGAAAGACAGAGCAAATCCTAGAACCCAGGCCCTGGTGATCATTCAGGCGGTAAATTTTGGAGCTGAAAATTAATTCCTGGTGATTTAATCAATAAAGAGGGATTTCTAGCAAACGGAAATAAAATTTGGTTGAGAAATGATCAAAAAGAGCATATTTACTGTCAGCAATTCAAAACTCCGTGAGCGCCAGGACAATGTGTATTTCCAGGGTTCCATTTCAGTTGTCGCCCTCAGCTCATTTGCCTGGCACACAGTCGGAGCGCAGCGGAACTTTGTCCAGGTGAGCAGATGAACAGATGAGGGGAGCAAGGAAGGGCACAGGCGATCTTTATTGCTAGGTGTACTTTACAGCTGTTCTTCTGATGGTTTAGTTTGAATGTTGGGAGCAGTCCTTCAGTTCCAACAAACACTAATAAGCAGAATTCAGTTGAGGAAATCTGCAATGAATTTAATGGTTATAATAACCAGTGAAACAATGCATCTATTACAATTCTCTAAACGCTAGTAAAATATGCTCAGGCAGGGCCTGAGCACTGAAGAGAAAAGGAGGGATTGTTGGACAACAGGCTAAATTATCTTGCTTGAGTGATTTGATTTCCTTGAAATACAAGGTCACATATGGCCAATTTCATTCTTTCTACTCTAAAGAAGTCCAGATCAAAACATCTAAATTGAACCCAAATTTCACAGTCGTTTCCCTTAAGGCCCAGCTCAGAAGCTGAGAGGCATCAATGCCTGATGATTTTTATGACAATCTCTAGTCTTGGCATAATAGGGTCCCTCAGTTGGTTTTAAGGCCCTTTCATTTGTAATATAACAGCTCTGTTGTAGGCAGCACTCAATGACATCACAGTCATAAAACTCAGCAACAGCAAGAAGATTGTCTTGGTGTTGAAGTGGGAATTAGGCTGCAGCCAGCACCATGCTATCCTGTGTTCTTTGTTCAGGCTCCGGGCTCCTGCTGGGCTGACTGGTCCCAGTTATGGGCTATGACTAATGTGTGTGGCTGGCTTGTTTTTCACTGCTGCTTCCAGCAAAGAAGCACCATGTGGCCCTGGCATCTTGCCTCAAAGTCTCCTTTACTCTGGCCTTTAGGGTCAAGAGCTAATGTGGGCACTTATTCTACAAACCTTTGATCACTGTCTGAGGAAGGCAAATGGATATTTGGCCACCTGAAATGATCTCTTTTGATATTAATGGCATTCCTAAATTCATCAGAATCTTATTATACTCTAAGGAAGGGACCCTGTCTGGTATAAACAGTTAACATACTCAACTGCTAACCAAGGGTTGGAGGTTCGAGTCTACCACAGACATTTTGGAAGAAAAGCCTATCAAGCTACTTCTTAAAAATCAGCCTTTGAAAATATCATGAAGCACAATTTTACTGTTATTGGAATCCACTCATTGAAGATAATTGTTTTTTAAAAAGTTTTAAATTCTAAGTACATCCTCAGCTGAGGAAGAGTGACTGTATGATTCGTCAGCAGCTGACTGTCTTCCTGTCCCACTTCTGATCCAAACCAACCCTAACCTGTGGACACGTGCTCCACGCTCTTCAGCTACTAGAAATCTGAGCCAACAGACCTGCAAGGAACGTTCAGGCAGCTTCAGCCCATGTGGAGCCTGCCGTGTGGCAGAGAAGCCACGCAAGACTTCAGCAATTACCATCTGTGCTTGATAAAGAGAAGAAAATTGTTCACTCACCCTTTTTTTGCCTCAAATGTTGTTAAAAGAAATCAAGAGTAGAGATACATATTTCCTAACCGGGCCATTGTAGACTCAGAATGTTGCTATAAACATCTGCATAAAAGAATGAAAATACCAGTCTCTCTGGTAAGAGGCAGGCATGAAAATGGCTTTAACAGGAGACACATATATGAGCTCACATCCTCCAAAAGGGGCAGTTGTGCCTGCCAGGCAGCTAGATAGAAGGAGATGCTTTCCCAACTACTCCCCATGACACCCGCCACTGTAATACTCGCCAAAGCATTTCCTGTGAGTTACCACTTCGACCCTCGCCTCCTCAGCATCTTGGAAAGCAAATATAAACACGACTTAAAGAAGTTTCATCCGCCCCAAAGCTAAAAATATTCATGGAAGGCCTTGAATTTAGTGCCATTCCTGCCCCCATTTGCTTTTCCCAAGTTGAACAGAACACTAGATCAGCTTCATTTTCCTGCCTTAAAGCGAGAATTTCCTCCTTATTAAATAGTTATGGCTCCTGAGTGCTATCTTCAAAATCCACTGCCCCTTCTCTATTGACTTCTGGCCCGTCATGCTCTACTTTGGCACACTTTTCCCCCAAATAAAATGGGACTGAGAATCCTCACCTTCCTCCCAGAGGTATTGTGACTTTTACTTGCCCTTTCAATAGTCCCTTCAGTACCATTAGCATCACCTCCATAAGCATGTCTCTCCTGCTTCCATGCGCCTTCTCGGCTGTGTTGTATGGCTCAACGCTGCTTGTGGGAGACACACTTGGCTGGGGATGGGGGTGGGGTATTCTCCTATGGTATAGACTCCTCAAGCTCAATCTTTTCTACCCTTGAATCTGCAAACATTCCAGAGTGAATTGATCCCACATGCCCTTCAAGAAAAGTCTTAATGATAGCCTCTCTGAACCTCTTTCTGAGTATCATTTAGTTACTATCTATGCCTCTGCTCTGAGTCTCTGAGAGAAAGAGTTGTACTGACCACCTTGGTCTACAAGTGTTTCTCAGAGTGACTTCTGTGAAGTCATTCTACCGAATGTTAACAGATATTACATGCCACACACATACCCTGCCCAGAAACACATGCAGATCTAATGCATATTAACACTATTTACACATACACATAACATGCAAAAAAATATACACACATGTACACTTTACACAAACATGTCCATACCTGTATAGTCAAATGAGATAATGCCAAGATGATGCAAAACTATTATTTCATATCATCTTACCCAAGAGTTTAATTCAGGATAAGTTAAAGACAATAAACCACTGCCATTGTGTTGATTTTAACTCATATTGACCCTCTAGGACAGAGTAGAACTGTCCCTGTGGTTTTCTGAGGCTATAAATCTCCATAGGAGCTGAAAGCCTCATATTTTTTCCTGAGGAGCAGCAGGCGGTTTTGAACTGCTGACCTTGTGGTTAGTGGTCCAACTCACAACACACTATGCCATGAGGGCTCTTTATAACTTAGACAGCTTTACAAGTAGGGCTTTAGTGTGCAATAGTTCCCAACATATTCAAACACAGAGCTATTCTTTGTGGATAGCACCACCAGAGATGGATAAATGTTCCATGCAACATAATTTGGAAAAACTTCAACTAGAAGAATAAAAGGAACCTCTTTCAAATTTTAAGGAACAGTGGTAATTATAATGATTCTTAATCATGTAACCTCAAACAAAAAACACAAGCATTTTTAAAGGCATCCAGAGAATACAATAGGAGTTGCTAAGTTGTGGTGCACAAGCCAAATCTAGCCTGCAGCCTGTTTTGGGCAGCCCTCAAGCTAAAAAATGTTTGAACATTTTTAAAGGGTTGTAACAAAAAGCAAAATAAAGCAAAACAAACAACCAAAAACAACAACAAAAGAATACAAGACAGAGACAACATGTGGCCCACAAAGCCATTTACAGGAAAAGCTTGCATAAACTA
>NW_022103904.1:9185796-9187045 GCF_000313985.2 Echinops telfairi
GTGATAAACTCTAGTCAGGCTACTACAGTAAAATCCCATCTACAAACCAAGAAATACTTGAGAGTTCTTCCAGAAGAAAATATAAAATATATAAAATTGTTCTGTAGAGTCACATTTATAACTCACAGCCCCCAAACTGCTCTTTTTCTGATTCACATTTTTTTTGGTGACCATCTACCTTACCAAGAATTAGGCCCTTCTCTAAGCACTGGCTGTTCTTGATAATGTATCCAAAGCATATGAGAAAATCGGATCTACCACAGTAAAACAACAATGACAACTAAGGGAAACAAACAAGCAGAAACTATCAGATGCTGGAAAGGCTGAGGAGAGATTGAAACCCTCATACACTGCTGGTGGGACTGAAAATACGTGCAACCATTGTGGAAAGCGATATGAGGCTACCTCAAGCAACTGGGAATAGAAATTTCAAATGATCCAGTCATCCCTCTGCTGGGTATATAGTCTATAGAAGTAATATTCATAAAAAGAACAAATATGCACATCCATGTTCATCACAACACTGTTTACAATAGCAAGAAGATGGAGACAATTTAAATTCTCATAGGTAGAAGAATGGATAAAGGACCTTTGGTGAAAACACATAATGGAATAGTATGCATCACTAAAAAAACATGATGAAAACATGAGACACCTCATAGTATAAGTGGACCTATAGAACATTATACTGAATGAAGTTAGGGAATTGCAAAAGGACAAATATTATATGAGACCACTGTTAGAATAAGAAGAAAAAAACACAAGATAAAGTCTTTGATACCAAAGGGAGCAGACTTTAGAGAGATAGGAGGAAAGATAAAGCAATAAGCTTAACTGATGATGAATATTAACTTGGGTTAAATGGAAGACAGTGGTTCACAGAGATAGAAAAGAAATCAAGGAGCAGGTGAAGGATAAAGTATTAGGGGTTTCATGAATACAGTAGAACCCCGGATCGCAACATTAATCCATTCTAAATGTAGCATCGAGATGTGATGCAGTAAAGTTCCAAATCATTTTTTCCCCATAAGAAATAACTGAAAGTGGATTAATCCAAGTTTTTACCCTAACACTGCCTTTTTATGCAAAACATTACATAGAAATTTCAAAGTAAATAAGTTCAGAGTTAATAATATAATTTAAATAAGAAACACAAAATTAAAAACGTTTTTAACAACTACAGTATGGTCCATACCTTGAGAGTGATGAGGATCTGGATTAGAGGACACGGATGTGGAGAGGAGGGATG
>NW_022103904.1:9188585-9189881 GCF_000313985.2 Echinops telfairi
TCTCTTTTCTTTCCTCTCACATGCCACTGCCAACCTCCAGGTCACTCCCCTTCACCGAGGGCAGCGGTTCTCAACCTGTGGGTCGCAGCCCCTCTGGGTGTCGAATGACCCTTTCACAGGGGTCCCCTATGACCATCAGAAAGCACATATTTCCGATGGTCTTAGGAACTGAGACACTGCTCTTCCACCCGTCTCTAGGAGGGTCTGCCCATATATGAATACCTGGTGTGAAGACTGTTACCCATGCTACCCCATGCTTCAAGACAAAATTTCATTTATTTTTAATTAGAAATAAATATTTCACAATAGATAATTACATATTATTTTTGTCATTAATCATGATGCTTTAATTATGTTCCATTTGTAACAATGAAAATACATCCTGCATATCAGATATTTACATTATGCTTCATAACATAGAAAAATTACAGTTATGAAGTAGCAACGAAAATAATTTTATGGTTGGGGGTCACCACAACATGAGGAACTGTATTAAAGGGTCTCGGAATTAGGAAGGTTGAGAACCACTGGCCTAGGGCACTTATGCCCAACCTCCAGCCAGCTGGGGGAGCTCCACCCTCTGCAGCTAGGGAAATCCCACCCACCTTCTGCTGCAGGGGACTCACACCTACCCTCCAAGGCCCTTTAAATGGTTTGGGGGAAATCCCACCCATGATTTAGGGTGCAAGGGAATTCTTAGAGGAAAACTTCCCCAGCTTAATGAGTGAAAACCAGGCAATCATTCAGGAGGCTGAAAAAACACTAGCTAGACTGAATCACAAGAAGAAATCACCAAGACTTATAGTAGTTAAACTAACTAACTTTGAGGAAAAGGAGAAAATCAAGAAAGCAGCTAGGGAAAAACAAGCAGTAACTTATAAAGGTACCCAAATAAGAATATGCCCAGACTTATCAGCAGACACTATAAAGAAGAGAAGAGAGTGGAGTAACATAGTCCAAACATTGAAGGAAAATAATGCAAACCCAAGAATACTCTATCCAGCCAAATATCTATCAAGATTGATGGAGAAGAGTCTTCCCAGAGAAGGAAAAACTTAAAGAATATGTAAAAAGAAACCCAGACTTACAAAAGATCCCTGCCGACCCAGTACGGGCACAACTGCACTCACCAAGCACAAATAAGAGACCGCCACATAGAACAATCCCACCCAGAGGGCAACAACGAAAAAATAACTTCCAAGATCATATTACCTTAAAGGTAGAATGAAGGTGAGAATGAACCACATACACACACATGCACAACACACTGATAAGAAAGGGAGGTAGGAAAACACT
>NW_022103904.1:9194607-9195937 GCF_000313985.2 Echinops telfairi
ATGAGAGGGAGTGCAGAGTGGAGACCCAAAGCCCATCAGTAGACAATTAGACATCCTTTCACAGAAGGGTCATAAGGAAGGGATGATCCAGTCAGGGTGCAGTGTAGCACTGATGAAACATAAACCTCTCCTCTAGTTCTTTAATGCTTCCTCCCATCCACTATCATCACCCCAATTCTACCTTAAAAATCCAGGTAGGCAGAGCATGTACATGGGTACAGATAAGAGCTGGAAACACGGAATCTAGGACAGCTAAACCCCTCAGGACCAATAATAGGAGTAGCAATAATAGGAGGGTAAGAGGAAGGTGGGGGGAGAAAAGGGAAGCTGATCACAATAATCTATATATAATCCCCTCTCAGGGGGATGGACAATAGAAAAGTGGGGTGAAAGGAGACCTTGGTCAGTGTAAGACAAGAAACAATAATAATAATTTATAAATTATCAGGGTTCATGAGGGAGGGAGGGGAAAAATGAGGAGTTGGGAAGGGAGGGGAAAAATGAGGAGCTTATACCACGGGCTTAAGTAGAAAGAAAATGTTTTGAAAATGATGATGGCAACAAATTTAAAAATGTGCTTGACACAATGGATGGATGTATGGATGGTGATAAGAGCTATATGAGCCCTCAATAAAGTGATTTCTTAAAAAATCCAATTTTGTCGAGTACTGATGTGGTCAAGTACCAAAGTTCTACTGTATTTTAAACAGTTGAATACGAAGTTGATAAACTGAAATGTAAACCCTCACCTAAATTATAATTAAAAATTATTGTTTACATGCATATATGAGAACATTAGTGCCATCCTCACTTCCATTGGGCATCCTGGCTATAATTCTCCATGACCAATTTGTTCATTCTTCTGGCAGTGCATGGTAGAGTCAATATTCTTTGCCAGCAAGATAATTTAAATGCAAGAATTCTTTGGGCTTCCTTATTCATTGTCTGGCTTTCACATGCATATGAGGCAATACAAAGTCTATGGATTGAATCAGACACACCTTACTCTTCCAAGTGATACCTTAAATGGAGTCTAACTAGCAATAACACAAGCACAAACTATCATTCTGTTCACATAGGATTATAGAATGTCCAAACTAGAATGATAGAAAGTTCATCAGTGGTTTCTTGGGGACAAAAAGGGAATGGACAGGAACATTACAAAAGGTCATAAGGTTGCCTTATTTTGTGGATCTGCTCTATGACTGTGTGGATAGTTTCATGGGTGTATATCTACTTTAAAACTTATTGAAGTGTATGCTTCTTAATATTTTCAGTTTAGCAGATACCTATTGAACCTCAGCACAGCTTTTCTAAAGAAATAAGATAA
>NW_022103904.1:9196582-9198125 GCF_000313985.2 Echinops telfairi
TCTCTGCAAATAAATTCTGTTCTTAAATCTGTCTTTAAGTTGACTTTATATATAAGTTGAACCAGTTAGATACTGTTGCTGTTTAACATTATTTACTCATGTGTTTTTCTTAGTATAGTGTACTTTTCAAAGCATAAAAAAATCAAAGAACCAGTTCCAGATATACTAATCATTCCCAGCATAATAATAATGATGTTTGATTTGTGATGTAAAGTGGCACCGTTTGTTATGAATCATTATATGTATCTCAATTTTTAATATAGACTTATTTCTCATTTGTTGAAATAGTGAAGTTTCAAAGGCTAGTCATTGTGTGAAAATCAGTGTTATGCAAAAATGGCAGATAGCCACACTATATAACAAAAATGAAGATGACAACATCATTACATATATGGTAAACTGTACATCACATAACTGCCAAGCATTGAGAAACATGATAAAGACAAGTTAACACACATCTTTAAACATATCGTCAGCATTATTCTTCTAGCATCTTAATATTTGTCATTGTCAGACATACAGCATTAATAAACCAAATAATTGGATAGTAGATTTTTTACTATTATCATATATGTGAAGTGTTGGATAATGGGAAATTAGAAAAATGAGTAGATGCAATAGGCTTTATGAGTATTTGTTCATATCTGTGGGTTACACTTAAGTTTGATGTTTGTACTCTGGGGGTTTCCAGTAATAATACATTTAAATTAATGTCCCCAAATGAGAAAAAGAGAAGAATTTTAATATATAATGATAGGGATATAGGTCTATGTACACACATTTATATGTTTAGTAGCAAGGTGGCAGACAGACATTGGACTGCTACTCAAGTCCTCCCTCAATGTACAAACACTTTGTTTTAATAACCTGGCATTCTGTGGTGCTCACCTTCCTGACATGCTCACTGAAGTCAAAACGGGTGCATAAGAAAATGTGGTGAAGAAAGCTGTTGGTGCCCAACTATTACAAGATATAGCATTTGTTGTCTAAAAGGCTTGAAGTTAAACAAGCACGCATCTAGAAGGGAAGTAATAAAGCCCACATAGAAAAAGCACATCAGCCTGTGTGATCACAAAGTGTCAACAAGATCAGGTATTAGGCATCAGAATACCCAAAACAAACAATCATATTGATGTGAATGAGGGGTGTCTGAGTGGAGACTCACTATCCATCTGTAGACAATTGGACATTCCCTCACAGAAGGGTCACAAGGAGGGGATGAGCCAGTGAGGGTGCAGGGTAACTCAGAGGAAACATACAATATTCCTCTAGTTCTTTAATGGTTCCCTCACCCACCCACCCACTATCATGACCCCAGTTCTACCTTACAAATCCAACTAGACTGGAGCATGTACACTGGTACAGATAAGAGCTCTTGACATAAATCCCTCAAGAACAATAATGGGAGTGTTGATACCATGAGGTTGGGGGGAAGGTTGGGGGAGCAAGGGGGAACTGATCACAATGATCGATGATGTACAGCCCCCCTCCCCCTGAGGGGGATGAACAACAGAGAGTGGGTGAAGAGAGACAGTAGATGGTG
>NW_022103904.1:9198225-9199746 GCF_000313985.2 Echinops telfairi
TTAAATCTGTCTTTAAGTTGACTTTATATATAAGTTGAACCAGTTAGATACTGTTGCTGTTTAACATTATTTACTCATGTGTTTTTCTTAGTATATAGTGTACTTTTCAAAGCATAAAAAAAATCAAAGAACCAGTTCCAGATATACTAATCATTCCCAGCATAATAATAATGATGTTTGATTTGTGATATAAAGTAGCACCATTTGTTATGAATCATTACATGTATCTCAATTTTTAATATAAACTTATTTCTCATTTTTTGAAATAGTGAAGTTTCAAAGGCTAGTCATTGTGTGAAAATCAGTGTTATGCAAAAATGGCAGTTAGCCACACTATATAACAAAAATGAAGATGACAACATCATTACATATATGGTAAATTGTACATCACATAACTGCCAAGCAATGAGAAACATGATAAAGACAAGTTAACACACATCTTTAAACATCATCATCAGCATTATTCTTCTAGCATCTTAATATTTGTCATTGTCAGACATATAGCATTAATAAACCAAATAATTGGATAGTAGATTTTTTACTATTATCATATATGTGAAGTGTTGGATAATGGGAAAGTAGAAAAATGAGTAGATGCAATAGGCTTTATGAGTATTTGTTCATATCTGTGGGTTACACTTAAGTTTGATGTTTGTACTCTGGGGGTTGCCAGTAATAATGCATTTAAATTAATGTCCCCAAATGAGAAAAAGAGAAGAATCTTAATATATAATGATAGGGAAATAGGTCTATGTACATACATTTATATGTTCAGTAGCAAGGTGGCAGACAGACATTGGGCTGCTACTCAAGTCCTCCCTCAATGTACAAACACTTTTTTCTAATAACCTGGCATTCTGTGGTGCTCACCTTCCTGACATGCTCACTGAAGTCAAAATGGGTGCATAAGAAAATGTGGTGAAGAAAGCTGTTGGTGCCCAGCTATTACAAGATATAGCATTTGGTGTCTAAAAGGCATGAAGTTAAACAAGCAAGCATCTAGAAGGGAAGTAATAAAGCCCACATAGAAAAAGCACATCAGCCTGTGTGATCACAAAGTGTCAACGGGATCAGGTATTGGGCATCAGAATACCCAAAACAAACAATCATATTGATGTGAATGAGGGGTGTCTGAGTGGAGACTCACTACCCATCTGTAGACAATTGGACATTCCCTCACAGAAGGGTCACAAGGAGGGGATGAGCCAGCGAGGGTGCAGGGTAACTCAGAGGAAACAAACAATATTCCTCTAGTTCTTTAATGGTTCCCTCACCCACCCACCCACTATCATGACCCCAGTTCTACCTTACAAGTCCAACTAGACTGGAGCATGTACACTGGTACAGATAAGAGCTCTTGACATAAACCCCTCAAGAACAATAATGGGAGTGTTGATACCATGAGGTTAGGGGGAAGGTTGGGGGAGCAAGGGGGAAATGATCACAATGATCGATGATGTATAGCCCCCCTCCCCCTGAGGGGGATGAACAACAGAGAGTGGGTGAAGAGAGACAGTAGAT